>NC_058081.1:291440862-291740862 GCF_014858855.1 Bufo gargarizans | reverse complement strand
TATGCCTGTTATCCCATATACTAACTCTGCACCTGATGCCCCCATTGTGTCCCCTGTAGACCTCTCGGTGCACCATGTGGACCCACTCTTCTGAGTTACTGTTACTGTTTTTGTCACCTCACAAGAATTTTTTTTAATAAGTGATCAAAAAGTTCACAGCCCATCCTGCAAAAAAAAAAAAAGTTATGGATTTTGGTATACTGCAATGAAAAATATAACTTATTTTTAATAAAAAGGTGATTTTATGCTGAAAAAGTAGCAAAACATCAAAAACTGTATACTTTTAGTATCGCCATAACTGTATCAATCCACAGATGCCATACCTTCCCTTCTGAACACTGCCATATCCCCAAACAGCAGTCGATGATCACCTGTGTGGTATTCAGGAAAAATGCATGATAAACTATGAGCTCATATTCTTCTATTATGCCTTGTGATAATGAAAAATTTGTGTCAAGGCATTTTGTGTATTATTTACAATTGGCCACTCGGGCCATCAATGTCCCTTGGTTTACACGTGTTACTAATACTAAAAAATAACTTTTATTACTTCTCCTTAAAGTATTTACAGCGGAATTAAATCATAAAACCATTAATTTTTTGGACCTCACCATTTCTCTTGAGAGTGATGGTAGCATACAAACCACCATCTATAGGAAACCTACTTCAACGAACAGCCTCTTACATTGGAAAAGCCATCATCCAACTAGTCTTAAAAAAGGTATCCCGATAGGGCAATATCTTCGAGCGAAACGAAACTGCTCAACAACTGAAAATTTTGAGGCAGAATGTAGGCTCCTGTATGAAAAATTCTCAGCGAGAGGATATCCGAAGAAAACTCTACACCGCGCATACAACCGAGCTAGAAAGAGTAGCAGAATGAGTCTGCTAACGAGTACCGGGCAATCTAGAATTCAAAATGAAAAAATAATACGCTGTATTGGAAATTACGATGGACAGCATGAGAAGATTCGTAAGATTTTGACACGGTATTGGCATATACTACTCTCAGATGACGAGCTCAAGGAAATTATCACTCCGAGACCAGCAATCACATATAGAAGAGGGCAGAACATAAAAGAGAAAATAGTGCATAGCCACTTTGTTCAGAACAAAAAACAAAATAAACCCACCTGGCTCAGCACGAGTGGATCATTTCCATGTGGGGATTGCAGTTTTTGCAGAATGATGCCACCAAAAAAGGATTTTATAAATCCTGGGGATAATAAGAAATATCAAATTAAGGAATACATCAACTGTAAGTCAATGGGAGTAGTGTATGCCATACAATGTGAATGTCCAAAAATTTATGTGGGGAAAACCACCCAAGAGCTTAGGAGACGTATATCCAAACATTTGAGCGTAATAAATACTAGTGGCGATACACCCATAGCAAGACATATGCATGAAATACATAATGGAAACACCCAGAACTTGAAAATCTGGGGCATACAAAAACTTAAACTGGGCCCCAGAATGGGAAATTTAGACAGGAGACTACAGCAAGAGGAAACCCGCTGGATTTATCGGCTGAAAAGTCTAGCTCCTGTAGGCCTAAATGAGGGATTCACCTTCGCCTCATTTCTCTGAGTGACATTAAAATAATATGAAATTAGCATAAGGAAGAGATAGGAATGAATAGAACACTATAAGAATAAAGGAGAGGAGCCAGGTTAGAAACCAGTAATAGTAAAATAGTAATATAGTATGAGAAACAGCATCTCAAGTACAAAAAGTAGTATTACCAATTGTATTGTATAGCCGCACTGTAAATTAGATATGTGAAGCAAAATAATACAGAAAAAGGAGTAGTAAATAGATATAATAAATTAATATCAATTCAACATAGACCATAGGTGAATTTAAATGAAGGGGGAAAAATAAGTAGCTATAAGCCCCCATAGGGAAAAAAGGGGAAAAATTATAGTAGAGTCCGAGTTGACTAATCCCCTGAATGGAATATAGGGAAGCCACCCTAGGACACATGAGAATATTATAGGTGGAATTATCACATATATTCACTAACCTAGTCAATTATAGTTCTCAAACGGTGAAGGAAAGTAAGGGAGCATGGTAAATAAATCACTAGTAGCACCCATAATATAATAATAAAAATATTTAAAATATAATTTCTAAAAATTTTTTAAAAAAAAAGAAGTAAAAAAAAGTAATAATATAAAAATATAATACAGATAATTAAAATAATAATTTAAAAAAAATCACAAAAAATTAATAACTACTAATAATAAAAATATATGTACCTAAAGAAGGAATTAGAAGTAAACACAATAGATAGTAGTAATAGTAACATCACCAAAATCATGATAATCACTAAAATAAAAAATTCCACCATAACAAATAATAACAATAAAATAATATAATAAATATTCTTTTTAAAAAATAAAAAATAATATAAAAAAATAATATAAAAAATACAAAAAAATAAAAAATCATCAATAATCTATAATATAATAATAATATAAATCATAATGTATGCACAGAACTTACCCTTGGATACACGGTGACATGAAAGCGAAAACCGGAACATCTGGAATTTGAGAGAAGTTTTTCAGGGGTCTGAATATCCATTTAAAATTTAATAATATGGGAATGTTGAAGTAATTAATAATCAAGTAGCATGAATTAATATAATCAGGTATGGCTATACAATACTGCATGAACAGCCCCTATATAGAAAGAAGATTATAATAGCGAAAATAAATCAAGTAAGGGGTGTGAATATAGTGAATAACAATGTAAGGGCATGTATTCAGAATCAAGAGCAGTGATACTGATTGAGACTCGCTCCAAGAGGGAGAGCAGGCGCAGTATAACTTACTAAGGAGGAAAAAGTTAAAGTACGGTGACATGCGCGGAGAGGGTACACACCAGGAATCGCACTGCTCACACGTCATAAAAAGAAGACAGGACGCAGCGATATAATCGTCATGAAGTGAAATCAGGAAGGAGCCCCAAGACATGCGCGGTAAAGGCAATGTGAGCCGAAATGATACTAAGTATCAGCGCATCCCGTACGGCGCAGGTCAAAGCCTAATGAGTCAGCAAGATAGGGGAGGAGCTAATACCCGGGATTATTCAGTAGAGACGCTGCGACTGGTTAAAAACAAATGCCCACATCTAGGAAGAAGCTTATTGGTTAATACGGCAATGACGAGAGAAGGGAGGTTTTATAAACCTGGCTCCGCCCCCAACATCCAGTCCTCTGCCCAAACCCCTGAAGACGCCTAGTTGGCGAAACATGTCGGGGGGCAGTTAGTGAACCTAGTATCTTAGACAGCGGTAGCCTTGCCTCTATTTATGTACGAGAGAGATATCAAGATGGGTGATCAGTCCAAGTAGGTGGCACAGCAGTGAGACGCTGTGGGCTTAACAGCGTGTAGTATATTAGCAGAGAGACGCCTGTATAATAAAGGACGTATGAAAAAAGCTGCTGTAGATGCATAGAGCCACCTAGTGGACGAATTTGGAAATCACTGATTATATTGTGAAGCATATTAACAGGCAGGCAGGCTATGCTGATAATTTTAATTATAGAAAAATATAGAGTTCTAAGCAAATACTTTAAGGAGAAGTAATAAAAGTTATTTATTATTTTTTAGTATTAGTAACACGTGTAAACCAAGGGACATTGATGGCCCGAGTGGCCAATTGTAAATAATATTTGAACTAAGTCCCAACACGTGTTAGGGAGATTTGTGTAAAATAACAAGGCATTTTGTGTAACCCTAATCAGTTCCATGAAGGGTGTAGTTTCCAAAACGGGGGTCACTTTTTTGGGATTTCCTTTCTAGGGGTACTTCAGGGTCTCTACAAATATGACATAGCACCCAAAAACTATTCCAGCAAAATTTGCCCTAAAAAAACAATGTTGTGCTGTAGTGTGCCCATGAAGAGATTTACAACCACATATGGAGTGTTTCTGTAAACTACAGAATTAGGGCAATACATATTTGTGGCGAAACCAACCTCGCCACTGTGTTTTGGAGGGGGCTGTTTGAAGGCCTCTTGCCTCAGGATTATGGCCCATAGTAACTTTAAAGAAGAAGACAGACCGGCCGCACAGCTTAAATCTGTCTGTAGAATTGTATTTTATGTTATTATGCGTTCGGTTAAATTGTATGTTATGTGAGGGCACCCAGATAGCTAATATTATTGTATTTGTGTATTCTGAGTGCCATTCACTTAATGATATGCACTCAGACTTGAGCTATCTGGGGATATGTTAAATGTCTGTGTTTGCTGTGGGGGTGTGCCATTGTGTGTTTAAATGGTGATGTCTGTCCTGTTGTCTCCACGTGTGTATTGGTAATCTCCCTTTGTCCTGAGAGATAATTGGATTGCCTTTGGTTGTCTCTGGGACAGAGAGGAGGAAACCATGATGCATTGTGGGGATGTGTTGTATCTGTTCTGTATTTGCAAAACTGTAATAAAAATCAGGCTGGGTGTGCCAGCACATCAGAGCACTGCTTGACCATCAACACGGAGCCTTGTCTCGTTATTGGGGGGATTCCCTGTATGCTGTTGGAGACTGATTGCCAGGAGTGTAAGCTGACTGAATGCTTTTCCTGTTCGTCTGCTGACAGCTATTTGCGAGGTTCCAGTTTGGAGTGCTATTTTGTATCCAGTTCGGGAGGTTGGTGTTCTGCAGTAGCTGTGCCTGTCTCTCAGAAAGGGGCATATCGCCTAAACGGATTTTAACCCCTTGTCTGCTGAAACGGTCCGTTACAATATTGAAGTCTGTTTTGCTGTTAACTCTTGCTGTGTTACGGGGGAAAAAATGGATTACGGTAAAATGGAAACTGTGCACTCAAAAGTGACAGTTTTATAGTGTGCCTCCATTTGCTTTAATTCCCGTGGAACACCTAAAGGGTTAACAACATTTCAAAAATCAGTTTTGAATAATCTGAGGAGTGTAGTTTCTAAAATGAGGCCATTTATGGGTAGTTTCTATTATATAACCCCTTAAAATGATTTGAACTGAATTAGTGCTTTAAAAAAATCTGTTTTGAACATTTTCTTAAAAATTTAAAAAATTGCTTACAAAATTCTAGGCCTTCTAACACTGTATAAAAAATTACATTTCCAAAATGATGCCAACATAGAGTAGACATATGGTGAATTTTAATTAATATCTATTTTGCAAGAAATCAGTATCTGTCTTAAAAGCAAAGAAAGTCAAGTTCAAGTTTAGAAAATTGCTAATTTTTAATTTTTTAATTTTTTTTTGTTAATGTTGGATTTTTTTTTTATACATAAAGGTAAAACACATGGACTCAAATTCACCACTAACATGAAGTATGATGTGTCAAGAGAAAACATTCTCAGAATTGTTTGGATAAGTAAAAGCGTTCCAAAGTTATTTGCAGACAAAGTGACACATGTTAGATTTAAAAATGGGCCTTCGGCATTTGGTCCAGACTGGCTTTTGCTGGAAAGGGTTAAAAATAGACATGATTAACATACTTTGCTTGCCCTCTGTTGTCCACTGTAGGATACATACAGGATGCACCCCTGTTCACCCAATCAGAGTACCCTACATTCCAACCAGACTACTAGACAGTCTATATACAATTTCTGTGTATTGACCACATGGTTAATTACTGGTGTTCTGTGCCCTGTCAGTAGGTTAGTTGCCTCTTCTTCTTATTTGATCTATATATATATATTAACTTCTTCTGCACTGCATATTTAGTACCCCAGAATGGGGTAATTGCAAACTATTCTTGTTCTATGATATTATGCAATGGTATTTAATGCAATTTGGTATGTTTATAGCTTGTAATGTACCCAGCATAGGTCTTGTTAAAATGAGATGGGGTTAACTATCCTTACTTAGCCCCTGCAGATCATGGACCCACGCGTAGCTCAGTCTACTGAGTTTATAGTTAAGCTGGCAATGAAATGATAAGTCCATGGGATCGTTTGTTCATTTTTATAAATATAGACACCCTGGTGCTTGAGCACAATGGCAAGTGATTTGGCTGAATTCAGCGATCATGCCATCAACATGCAGTTTTGGCCGATAAACAGATGAAGTTTTCCATCATGGCAGATCACATTTTCGGCAGACAAGAGCCTGCCGATGGCAATTCACGCTTGTTTTTATAACAGTCATCCAGAATGGTCGAAATCAGCCATTTTGGTCGACTTTAATCTCATTTGTATGGCCACAGCTGCTACATGTGATCCACTCCTCAAAGGACCAGGTCAAAGTTTTAGGCTACTTTCACACTAGTATTTTGGTTTCCGTTTGTGAGATCCACTCAGGGATCTCAAAAGCGGTCCAAAACAGATCAGTTTTGCCCTTAATGCATTCTGAATGGGTAAGGATCCGCTCAGAATGCATCAGTTTGGCTCCGTTCTGCCTCCATTCCGTTTTGGAGGCAGACACCAAAATGCTGTCAGTCTGACGAAACTGAGCCAAACGGACCTGTCCTGACACACAATGTAAGTCAATAGGGACGGATCCATTTTATAGCTACTAGAGAGTTATTCTGCTATAGCTATAGCTATCCAGGGAGTTATTCTGATTGCCTGATTGGAGTCGGGAAGGAATTTTTTATTCCTTTAAAGTGGGGAAAATTGGCTTCTACCGCCATTTTTCTTTTGCCTTCCTCTGGATCAACTTGCAGGATGACCGGCCGATTTGGATGGACAAATGTCTTTTTTAGGCCTTTATGTACTATGTTACTGACACCATATTGCACAATAGAAAACTGATCCGTCCCCCATTGACTTTCGATGGTGTTCAAGATGGATCTGTTTTGACTATGTTAGGCTGCTTTCACACTAGCGTTCGGTATTCCGTTCGTGAGCTCCGTTTGAAGGAGCTCACGAGCGGACCCGAACGCAGCCGTCCACCCCTGATGCAGTCTGAATGGAGGCGGATCCGCTCAGACTGCATCAGTCTGGTGGCGTTCAGCCTCCGCTCCGCTCGCCTCCGCACGGACAGGCGGACAGCTGAACGCTGCTTGCAGCGTTCGGGTGTCCGCCTGGCCGTGCGGAGGCGTGCGGATCCGTCCAGACTTACAATGTAAGTCAATGGGGACGGATCCGTTTGAAGATGCCACAATGTGGCTCAATCTTCAAGCGGATCCGTCCCCCATTGACTTTACATTGAAAGTCTGGACGGATCCGTCCCAGGCTATTTCCACACTTAGCTTTTTTTTGCTAAAATAATGCAGACGGATCCGTACTGAACGGAGCCTCCGTCTGCATTATTATGGGCGGATCCGTTCTGAACGGATCCGCCCGAACGCTAGTGTGAAAGTAGCCTTAAAGATAATACAAACGGATTCGTTCTGAACGGATGCATGCAGTTGTATTATCTAAACAGATGCGTTTGTGCGGATCCTGCATTCGACAGAAACATTCATGCCTTTGCCACCCCTCTGTGCATGGCCTGGCACTTCTCTGCCTCACATACTTGTAGCTGAACTAAACAAATGAAACCGAAATTAAAACACCCCTAAAAGCAACGAATATATTTTTCTTTTTGTACTAAAATAGGCCACTAAATTATTTATGCGCAAATAACAGCAAACGTGAACGAACTATATATTTCTCGTATTGTACTAAAATAGGCCACTAAACAATTTTGGAGTAAATATCAGAAAAAAGTTAACTGCGTATATTTTTTTCTCGTTTTTAACTAAAATGTGGCAATAAATGCTTTTAGCGCAAATAACAGCAAATGTGAACTGCGTCTATTTTTCTCGTATTGGAGTGAAATATGACAAGAAACGCTTTTAGCGCAAATAACACCAAATATGAACTTAGTCTATTTTTCTCTTTTTCTCTAGAAATATGGCAATAAACTCTTTAAGCGCAAATAACAACAAAAGTGACCTGCGCAAATATTTCGCGTATTGTATTGAAATAGGCCACTAAATGATATCAGCGCAGTCAACAGCAAAAGTGACCTGCGTATACAGTATTATTTTTTTTTCCACAGATAAAAGCCACTAAAGGCTTTTCAACACAGCACTTGCACCCCAATAACTAATTGCTGGAATGACAGAGCTGTATTATGAGACTATCTGGATCCCCAAGTAATGTTTCCCTGCACTCGCTTTTTTTTTCACAATGAGGATTTTCCTATGACTCTCCCTAGCATCTGCACACGTCTCTCCCTGCCTGTAAAATGATTACTCTCACTATACTTTCCCTGCACTAGTAAATCGCTTCTTTCTTTTTTTTTTTTTTTTTACAATTCGTTTTAGTGAATGGCAGACTCTAAGATGGCCGCCGTATTTATAGGGCTGTGACATCACCGGGCTGACTGGCTGCTGATTGGCTCCATGCATGGCATTATGGGTCATTCCGCCTTCCCAGAGTTCCTTGCTCCATGTTCTCACACGTGTAGCCGCCATTGTAGCTGGTTAGCCGCCATGTTAGGAAAAATTTTGATTCGTTACCACGAAGCGCGAGGAAATTCGCATTAGTACAGAATCAAATTTTTCCTTAAATTCAGAACGAATTTGACTGTCAGCTTCGATTCGCTTATCTCTAAATATAATAATTATTTAATTATAAAAATTTATATCCAAAATATGATCACAGAAAATGATGAAAACCAATAAAAAGCAATCAACACGGGAGGTGCACAGCTAAATAATTAATAAGCCTGCTCATGCCACCTTTCACACTAATGACCTCTGATAAGGTAGTATATTACAGTGAGACCAAGTATCAAATACCTAAATAATGCAACAGATAAGGAACTCTTTCTATTGAGCAGTGGTCACTATGAAGAGTTCCTTATCTGTTACATTATTTAAGATATATAAAGCGCAAGTGAAAAATATGAGTGCAGCAACTCTAAATTAATAATTAATAATGTCAAGTGATGTGTACCTCAAAGAAGAATATAACACAAGTGCAAACATTAATACTCCAAAAAGTAATACACAACATTCAGATTGATCATTACAACAGATACTGATCTCACATATCTGTTGTGGTAAAAGGCTCAAAGCCCCACAGTATTGTCGCTCCCTTCCACTCCAGCTAATATGTGAGACCGGTAGCTATTGTAATGGTCAATTTGGAAGCTGCGGCTTTTTATTTATTTTATTTTTTTATTTTTATTCTGTCTTGTTTTCTTCTGTATTTTAAACTTTATACCCCACATACCCCTTTGGGGGGGGGGGGTATTTGAAGTTACATTTTTAATTGCTGATTTTTCCAGTAACTGGGGCTGACATATTAGCCACAATTACCTGGGGAAGACTTTATAGTGCTACAAAGTTTATCTGAATCTGCCAAAACCTACTAGCTTATGTGGTTACTTGGTTGCCATTGATCACATAAACATTGGAGCTAACGCTCCTTGATCTGTGGATCATGTGCTCTTTGAGAGCTGTGTACACAGCAATGGTTAAAAAAAAATCCTTGCCTTTTCTATGGGGAGCGCAGCTGTCATTGACAGCAGATTCCCAGCTCCTACAGCTGCACAATTGGCGTGGAGCTGATAACCCTGCAAGGACAGTGAGAAAGTCCTTGCAGGGTTTTTCTGGCAACCTGAACGTTTATAGTTTATGGCAGTCAGCAAGTAGTATGACCATGTGACTATTCTTCTGAACTATTATATTTAGATTTCAGATTGATTCCACTAAATATATAAAACAACATGGTGTTTATTTGTATTGGATCTCCCTCTAGTGCTTATTTTTATTTATTTTTTATATATCATGTATGCTGCCCATTCATATATCCCTAACGTGCTGTGCCTAGTCAAATAGAAATCATAAAATCATTTTAACATATTTAAAAAGATCCTGTTGACAATGTTATCAGCAATTATATTAGAAAATGCATCATTGGACTAACCTGAAATTTCACTCACATTAGCCTGTTTATTTGATGATTTGGTCTTCATATATATGCATTACAAACTAGTTAATTAAGTATAGGTGAACAATAATTATGCCCCTAATTAAGCCAATATTAATTATAGACCTCAATAATTCAAGTAGATTACAGTGCCTTGAAAAAGTATTCATACTCCTTGAACTTTTCCATATTTATTCAGGTTACAACCACAAACTTAAAGGGAGTTTGTCACCTCCATATGGCCATATACAGTGCTTACATTGCCCTATAGCACACCTATACATGAATGTAATGGTACCTTTGTTATTGTCTTTAGACTTGCAGAAGCTGGAAAAACGAACTTTGATTGATATGCAAATGAGCAATCGTAGGTGCCCAGAGGCAGCATTCACTGTGTTGGTGCCCAGGCTGCCCTGCCTTTTTTCATTGTAACCCCGCCCCAGCTTCTGCATATGCCCGCCCTCCTATTCCCTTGCGTCATCCTAAGGTCCGGACGAGATCCCGCGATTGTGCACTGCCTCGCCTGGCTGGAGCATGCGCACTGCAATGCCCATTGTTGGCACAACATCGCTTTAACTACTGCGCAGCTCTATAGTGTAGTGGTTAAGTTCTTGGCTGTAATGTAGAAGGTTATGAGGTCAAATCCCATCAGAAATAGAGGCAAAATTGTATTTAAATATATATATATATGAGTTTTTAGCCAATATATATCATTATATATTTAGAATATATAATCTATTATAATATATGAAAATGGCTAAAACATCAATAGTAGTTTCCATATATCAGAAATATGATATATATATATATATATATATATATATATGCAGAGAATCGGACAGCACTCCAAGACTTGAAAAAAGTAGAAATCTTTATTCACCCATGTGAAAAATAATTGCAACGTTTCAGCTCACAATCGAGCCTTTCTCAAGGCTTGAGAAAGGCTCGATTGTGAGCTGAAACGTTGCAATTATTTTTCACATGGGTGAATAAAGATTTCTACTTTTTTCAAGTCTTGGAGTGCTGTCCGATTCTCTGCATATATTAGAAGGTGGAAAGCTCATTCCTTTGGACATAGCACCTGAGCCAACAGACTGGTGCCGCCAAATCTTCTTTTCTGCTATATATATATATATATATATATATATATATATATATGTATATATAAAAGAAAAAAGATGGCAGCACCGTCA
The DNA here is from genome assembly GCF_014858855.1 of Bufo gargarizans. NCBI lineage: Eukaryota > Metazoa > Chordata > Amphibia > Anura > Bufonidae > Bufo > Bufo gargarizans. The sequence goes on along the minus strand of NC_058081.1, from coordinate 291,729,814 downwards.
CAATTGGAAAGATGGATGAAGGGTGCACAAGCCCAATATAGATATAAGCCAATCCAGTTGAATGCAAAATGTAAAAAACGGGCAGCACTCCAGCAGATAAAAATGAAAAATAACTTTATTTACCCATAAGGTTGATGCATCTGCCTTATTGGTAAATAAAGTTATTTTTCATTTTTATCTGCTGGAGTGCTGCCCGTTTTTTACATTTTGCATATATATATACACTACGTGCAGAATTATTAGGCAAATGAGTATTTTGACCACATCATCCTCTTTATGCATGTTGTCTTACTCCCAGCTGTATAGGCTCGAAAGCCTACTACCAATTAAGCATATTAGGTGATGTGCATCTCTGTAATGAGAAGGGGTGTGGTCTAATGACATCAACACCCTATATCGGGTGTGCATAATTATTAGGCAACTTCCTTTCCTTTTGCAAAATGGGTCAAAAGAAGGACTTGACAGGCTCAGAAAAGTCAAAAATAGTGAGATATCTTGCAGAGGGATGCAGCACTCTTAAAATTGCAAAGCTTCTGAAGCGTGATCATCGAACAATCCAGTGTTTCATTCAAAATAGTCAACAGGGTCGCAAGAAGCGTGTGGAAAAACCAAGGCGCAAAATAACTGCCCATGAACTGAGAAAAGTCAAGCGTGCAGCTGCCAAGATGCCACTTGCCACCAGTTTGGCCATATTTCAGAGCTGCAACATCACTGGAGGGCCCAAAAGCACAAGGTGTGCAATACTCAGAGACATGGCCAAGGTAAGAAAGGCTGAAAGACGACCACCACTGAACAAGACACACAAGCTGAAACGTCAAGACTGGGCCAAGAAATATCTCAAGACTGATTTTTCTAAGGTTTTATGGACTGATGAAATGAGAGTGAGTCTTGATGGGCCAGATGGCTGGATTGGTAAAGGGCAGAGAGCTCCAGTCCGACTCAGACGCCAGCAAGGTGGAGGTGGAGTACTGGTTTGGGCTGGTATCATCAAAGATGAGCTTGTGGGGCCTTTTTGGGTTGAGGATGGAGTCAAGCTCAACTCCCAGTCCTACTGCCAGTTTCTGGAAGACACCTTCTTCAAGCAGTGGTACAGGAAGAAGTCTGCAAGGTAAGAAAAACATGATTTTCATGCAGGACAATGCTCCATCACACGCGTCCAAGTACTCCACAGCGTGGCTGGCAAGAAAGGGTATAAAAGAAGAAAATCTAATGACATGGCCTCCTTGTTCACCTGATCTGAACCCCATTGAGAACCTGTGGTCCATCATCAAATGTGAGATTTACAAGGAGGGAAAACAGTCCACCTCTCTGAACAGTGTCTGGGAGGCTGTGGTTGCTGCTGCACGCAATGTTGATGGTGAACAGATCAAAACACTGACAGAATTCATGGATGGCAGGTTTTTGAGTGTCCTTGCAAAGAAAGGTGGCTATATTGGTCACTGATTTGTTTTTGTTTTGTTTTTGAATGTCAGAAGTGTATATTTGTGAATGTTGAGATGTTATATTGGTTTCACTGGTAAAAATAAATAATTGAAATGGGTATATATTTGTTTTTTGTTAAGTTGTCTAATAATTATGCACAGTAATAGTCACCTGCACACACAGATATCCCCCTAAAATAGCTAAAACTAAAAACAAACTAAAAACTACTTCCAAAAATATTCAGCTTTGATATTAATGAGTTGTTTGGGTTCATTGAGAACATGGTTGTTGTTCAATAATAAAATTAATCCTCAAAAATACAACTTGCCTAATAATTCTGCACTCCCTGTATATATATATATATATATATATATATATATTTGTAACTGGACATGTAGCTCTATAGTGTAGTGGTTAAGGTTCTTGGCTGTAATGTAGAAGGTTGTGATTTCAAATCCTGCCAGAAACCTTTCAGAAATAGATCCTAAATTAGATTTAAATACACTGTGTCGAACATTGCGCTCGAGCACATGCGATATTCATCTGATCATAGTGATGCTTGAGCCGAACTTGTGTTCGGCCGAGCATGCTCGGCCAACACTAGTAAAATTTTAAGTTTGGTGGAAAACTAACATTGCACATCACCCTTAACACACCATCCCCACTGTGAAACATGATGGTTGCAGCATCATGCTGTGGGGATGCTTTTCTTTAGCAGAAATAGGGAAGCTGGTCACAGTAGATAGGAAGATGGATGGAGCTAAATACAAGGCAATCCTGGATGAAAACCTGTTCCAGGCTACAAAAGACTTGAGACTGAGGCAGAGGTTCACCTTCCAGCAGGTCAATGACCTTAAACATACAGCCAAAGCTACAGTGAAATGGTTTACATTATAGCATATTCTAACAAGACTTTAATATTGCTTTTAACAGATTGTAAAAGGGAATATTAATTATTGATATTTTGGTTAATCTCAATAATTAATATTTATAAATAGGCATGAGTCGTGTAGGGATAACAATACGCTATACATATATATATTTATATATCAATGGTTATAAATATATATATATATATATATATATATATATACATATAGACGCACACACCGCAATATAATAACACAATACACTATAATAATACACCTAAACTACGCTACACACAGTACAATATTCTTCCCCAAATCTATCTAAATATTACACTTCACATACACACATAAATATCAGCAGCCCACCCTCCTGACTCTATACACTGTCCCTATGGGAAGACAAAGGGGTTAAAAACACAATAATGACTGCAGGGGATATTAGCCCAGTAAAGAGGTAATACAGGGCTATTGCAGGTGATCAGAGGTTGTAGGGGTTTGAATACAGGGCAGGGGAGCAGCAGGGGTTAATGGAATATTGGAATGCAGGGGTGGATAGGGAGCAAGGGTTAATGATAGGTATTGGTGGCAATGGGTAATGCATGGCACGGGAGCAATGGTTAATGCAGGGGTAGATACAGGTACGTGTACATACCTCTGGAGATGTTATCAAAAGGCAGGGATTCATTAATGTTCCCCTGTCTTTTGAAGTAGGCGCACCTGAACATAATTGTCCAGCTATCTTGACGACATCGCCCTTCTGCAGGCGCACTGGTATGCGCCTGCATGGGGGATTAGGCTGGGGAGGGGGCACCAGTGACTGGGGACATGATTTGGCTATATAAGTATATACATACAGTATGTATACAGACAATTGGGCATATCTATATACATTTAATTAAATGGATAAAATTGGCAGCACTGACAATAAACAAAAAAGAAGGTGGGTGCTATGTCCCAGGGTGTAGGCTGATAACCCAGGAAAATAATAAAGAAAAATGGACAGCACTCCAAAGGTTATAAAAGTATGAAAAATGAATTTACGCATGTGGAACAATTGAGCAGCGACGTTTTGGCTAATCCATAGAGCCTTTCTCAAGCAAAAAACACATATGACTAGTGGCAAATATATAGTCCAACCAATAAATCTGATAAATACATAAGTGATAATTGTGACAAATATTGAATACAAACATATCAAAAAATGTATTAAATGACATAAAAACAAGTGATATTCACATACTTTCATCATATTAGGGACATAACTTAGTGAAGATATAACTGTGTTTCAAATACACTGTATTCATATTACATAATTAATGTGCAACCTTGTATGTGCATAATCATTACCAGGTGATATGAATAAAAACCATGATGCAACGAGCCGGGATAAGAGAAAGGACTAACGAGTGTACATACCCACCAGGTGTAATGACGACCTCATATATTCAAAAGCCGAAATCTCGGCGTGTTGTAAAGTTTACTGCGCTTGCGCCAAATACCATCAACCTTCAAACAGGAAATGGTCACACAGACTTAAGCTGGAGTCTGCACACTCCAGCAATGTGCCCAGAGCGGCCATCTTAGAAATGGTACCTGTAAGGAATAATACTGGCGCATGTGCATCTGTGCAATACTCCACGAAGCGTCATCTTGAAAAAGGTATCCTGCCCAAAGCCCTTTTATTACAAAGATAAAAATACATGTCATGGTGTACACCGAAGCAAGGGAAAGATGTCCTCTTGTCAAAGACATCAAACCTCACCCCTATTAGACCATCATTATATATGCGCACAATATATTAGTACCAAGGTCACATAGTATTAGGTCCGAAACCTAGTTCCAGCACCAAAAGAATGAGGGTACTCATTCGACCCAGGTGTCACGGTGGACAGGATACAAGATACACAGAATACCACCAAACAAGTGTCTAGGCAAGAAGCTGGGGATAAAGGTCACCTCCTGACAAATCCCTACCAGCTCTCCCTAGACTTCTATGCCCACGTTCAGACCCTGAAGGTGGGAATGAACGTGTCCCCATGCCTAGGCTGAAGATTCCCTAAAATCCCTAAGATGGTGAAAGGGGGAAAGAGGCAGCCTGCTCCCTTAGGACCTGGAGGGGGCAGGCATCTCTCTAACAGCCTAGACAGACAACCACAAGAAAACAAAACCAACTTATCTTGTTGCTGAGCAGGAACAGCAAATCCTTCCTTCCTCTGAGCAAGACAGAAGCTATAACCCGCACAGGACACTGGGAGTGGGCGTAATTTAAACTCAAACCAACAACCCCACCCAGTGCACCTGAAGGGAGGCGGATACAGCTCAACTCCAAAACAAAAGGCTACACACGTGCTGAATACCTGGCAGACCTCCGCACATAACCTGAGCAGGGCACGACACCAGGACACCCTATAGTGTAGAGGTCGGACTCTATCTTTGGTTATCTGGCTATATTTTTGGATAAAGTACTGCAAAACTTTTCTATAGGGGGTGATTCATTTATACGGAACACTACAGATTTTTTATGCAAATTAGAGGCGATTGAATTACCTGATACACAATCGATCCTTTTAGCCTCTTTTGATGTTACATTATTGTACACCTCCATAGATCATGATTTAGGCCTTTCAGCGGTTAAGCGAATGTTAGAAATGTCCACACTTTCCATACCAGCTAGTAAGTTTATTATTAGATCACTTGACATTATACTGAGATTTAATTATTTTTTATTTCAGGATACATACTATAAACAGGTACGAGGTGTGGTGATGGGGTCACATGTGGCCCCTACATATGCAAATATTTTCATGAGATTGTTTGAGGAGGATGTCGTCTATCTATCCCATCACTTCAGACATGTTCTGAGGTGGTGGAGATATATTGACGACATCTTCCTCATATGGACTGGCGATTTGAAGCAATTAATGGAATTTCATTCAGCATTGAATGGTGTTTACGTTAGTATATTCTGGTTCTGAGATACAATTTTTAGACACCACTGTGAGACATCAGGCAGGGAGAATACAGACCAGTTTATATACTAAACCTAGGGATAGAAACACGATCTTACGCTTTGATAGCCATCATCCTAGGAATATGGTCAAACATCTCCCGTTCTCACATTTTTTTAGGGCAAAACGTATAGTTTCTGAAACCAATACACTTGATGGTACACTTGAGGTGATGTCTAATAAGTAGAGTTGAGCGGACAACTGGATGTTCGGGTTTGACGGGTTCGGCCGAACTTCGGAAAAAAGTTCGAGTTCGGGACCTGAACTTGACCCCGAACCCGAACCCCATTGAAGTCAATGGGGACCTGAACTATTGAGCACTAAAATGGCTGTAAAAATGTCATGGAAAGGGTTAGAGGGCTGCAAATGGCGTCAAAATGTGGTTAAGAGCATGGCACAAATGTGGATAGGGAAATGACTTTAAATAACATAAAATACATAAAAATACAAAATAATAATCTTGATCTAGGAGGACCAGGTCCATATGGAGTAGGAGGTTGAGGAGGCGGTGGATGTGGCGGTGTAGGTGGAAGCAGCGGTGGAGGGGGAGGAAGCCTACACTGGTTTTTGGTGTTAAATTTTATTTTTAAAATTAGGGTACACCCCCAAAACATTGGGAAATATAACCTGTGATAAACCCCTCCAGTCATGCTAAAATCACGTTCAGACAATACACTGGCTGCAGGGCAGGCCAGCACCTCCAAGAGGTAAAGGGCAAGCTCAGCCCATGTGCCCAATTTGGAGACCCAGAAGTTGCAGGAGCTGACACCTGTCAGTCAGTTTGTGTAGACGTGTGCACACTTACTGCCCCACCATGTCGCACGTCCCCGTGATGTTCATGATCCAATTTGATATCTGCTCTATCAACTTTCGATGATCTTTTATGCGCCTACCATTTAAAATTAGAGTTGAAATATGGGAGAAATTATTAAAGCATAAAAGTGTGACAACTTTTCAAAGTTTAAGCATTGAATGAAAGGATGTGGTGTGCATTAATTACTGAATAATTTATTAAATTGTATTCCCTGTCACCTATGCATAGTAAGTGTTTATTCACGTCTAAAATTGTATAATGTCAACTCAAGAATGTAACAGAAAAAGTATTAAAATGTATTAAGCTGTCAACTAGGTAGAGGAGGGGTATATTACACCCAAAAATTGCTGAATTTCACCAGATATAACTGACAATTTTTTTTTTAACCTGTCTACTAGGTATAGCAGTGGTACTATACACCCCTAAAATTTGTTTATTTCACCAGAAAATGTAACTGACAATTTTTATATTTTTTTTTACTGTTCCACTAGGTATAGCAATGGTACCATACACACCAAAATTGGTGAATTTCACCTGAAAATATAAATGACATTTTTTTGTAACCTGTCTACTAGGTATAGCAGTGGTACTATACACCCAAAAATTGGTTAATTTAACCCTAAAAAGTAAATGACAATTTTTTTTGTTTAACCTGTCTACTAGGTATAGCAGTGGTACTATACACCCAAAAATTTATTAATTTCCCCATAAAATGTAACTGACAATTTTTTTTTATATTTTTTTTACCTGTTTACTAGGTATAGCAGTGGTACTATATACCCAAATATTGGTGAATTTCACCCAAAAAATTAAATGACAAAGTAGTGAAATGATATAAAATAAAACACGTACAAAAGAAAATGGATTTATGAGGTGGAGTTCCACATGGAGTAGGAGTTTGAGGAAGCGGCGGTGGAGGAGGATAAGATAGCCAACAGAGGTTTTTGGTTTTAATTTAATTTTGTAAAATTAAGGTACACTCCAAAAGAGTGTGAAATATCCAAAATACAAACATGAACAATTGCGCTGCAGTATAACAATGGCTGCATAGTGCCGGTATACATGTCTATTCTGCACAAGGTACGAACAAGTCCTGAGGAATCCATGCCTGGTTCATTTTAATGAATGTGAGCTTGTCTACATTGGCTGTGGACAGGCGGCTGCACTTGTCTGTGATGACTCCCCCTGCCGTGCTAAACACACGTTCAGATAATACACTGGCTGCAGGGCAGGCCAGCACCTCCAAGGCGTAAAGGAAAGAAGTTGTAGGGGGCAGACCCGTCATTCAGTACGTGTAGGCATGTGCACACATACTGCTCCACCATGTTGGTGAAATGCTGCCTCCTGCTAAGACGTTCCATATCAGCTGGTGGTGCTGGTTGCTTTGGCGTGCTGACAAAGCTTTTCCACATTTCGGCCATGCTAACCCTGCCTTCTGAGGTGCTGGTGGTGCCCCAGCTGCGCTGGCGACCTCTTGCTCATCCTCTTCCTTCACCTTGTGCTTCCACTGTGCCCCCGCTGTCAGGTGGGAATGCCACCAGCAGCGCGTCTACCAGCGTGCGCTTGTACTCGTGCATCTTACGATCACGCTCCAGTGATGGAATTAACCACTTCAGCCCCGCTAGCTGAAACCCCCTTCATGACCAGAGCACTTTTTACACTTCTGCACTACACTACTTTCACCGTTTATCGCTCGGTCATGCAACTTACCACCCAAATGAATTTTACCTCCTTTTCTTCTCACTAATAGAGCTTTCATTTGGTGGTATTTCATTGCTGCTGACATTTTTACTTTTTTTGTTATTAATCGAAATGTAACGATTTTTTTGCAAAAAAATGTCATTTTTCACTTTCAGCTGTAAAATTTTGCAAAAAAAACGACATCCATATATAAATTTTTCGCGAAATTTATAGTTCTACATGTCTTTGATAAAAAAAAAATGTTTGGGCAAAAAAATATAATGGTTTGGGTAAAAGTTATAGCATTTACAAACTATGGTACAAAAATGTGAATTTCCGCTTTTTGAAGCAGCTCTGACTTTCTGAGCACCTGTCATGTTTCCTGAGGTTCTTGTTAAAGATGTGTGAATTTTATTCTATATTTTTTGTATATCTAGGACTGTAATGAGTTAACTTTTTATTTTTCCAAGTGCCTTCCTCCCACACCTCTCTCTTTGTCTCAAGCTGGAGAAGGGAGAGGGGGGCAAAGAGCTGTGCTGTGGGAAGTGTCTGATTTCTCATCCTTCTACAGGTATCCTACAGAGTGTGGTGGAAGGTGTAAGCCAATTATATGGCTTGATGATATATATTATTCACTGCCTATAGAGAAGCACCTCTTTGAAGTGTCACATATGACGTATGCAGTATTATTGTTAGATTGTCGGCCATTACAAAATGGCGACCACCTAGATGTTTACATTAGTTCACATTCCAAAGTGGTACCCACTGCGCAGATGTTGAAGTGTTATCTCTGTTTCTCTTATCACTTTTTCCTTTTTGACCAATGAAACAATGTTTTAGCCTCAGAGAGGACTGCCCTCTTCTGAAGATGTATATACGGCTTACTCCCATATAATAAAGTTAGAGATTGCTTTGACCAACTTCTGTGTCAGTGTCCAGTCTCTCAACCACGCGTGGATATTAACCCCCTGAGGGTACATTGATTTGGAACACCAGGGTGTATCTTAAATGCCCTAATTTTAGGGCGTCTTTATCATTCTACAATGCCCAAACAGTAGAAAAACCCCACAAATGACCCCATTTCGGAAAGTAGACACCCTAAGGTATTCGCTGATGGGCATAGTGAGTTCATAGAACTTTTTATTTTTTGTCACAAGTTAGCGGAAAATGATGATGATTTGTTTTTATTTATTTTTTCTTACAAAGTCTCATATTCCACTAACTTGCGACAAAAAATAAAAAATTCTAGGAACTCGCCATGCCCCTCACGGAATACCTTGGGGTGTCTTCTTTCCAAAATGGGGTCACTTGTGGGGTAGTTATACTGCCCTGGCAATTTAGGGGCCCAAATGTGTGAGAAGAACTTTGCAATCAAAATGTGTAAAAAATGACCGGTGAAATCCGAAAGGTGCACTTTGGAATATGTGCCCCTTTGCCCACCTTGGCTGCAAAAAACTGTGACACATCTGGTATCGCCGTACTCAGGAGAAGCTGGGAAATGTGTTTTGGGGTGTAATTTTACATATACCCATGCTGGGTGAGAGAAATATCTTGGCAAAAGACAACTTTTCCCATTTTTTTATACAAAGTTGGCATTTGACCAAGATATTTTTCTCACCCAGCATGGGTATATGTAAAATGACACCCCAAAACACATTCCCCAACTTCTCTTGAGTACGGCGATACCAGATGTGTCACACTTTTTTGCAGCCAAGGTGGGCAAAGGGGCACATATTCCAAAGTGCACCTTTCGGATTTCGCAGGCCATTTTTTACACATTTTGATTGCAAAGTTCTTCTCACACATTTGGGCCCCTAAATTGCCAGGGCAGTATAACTACGCCACAAGTGACCCCATTTTGGAAAGAAGACACCCCAAGGTATTCCGTGAGGGGCATGGCGAGTTCCTAGAATTTTTTTTTTTTTGTCGCAAGTTAGTGGAATATGAGACTTTGTAAGGAAAAAAGAAAAAAAAAGAAAAATCATAATTTTCCGCTAACTTGTGACAAAAAATAAAAAATTCTAGGAACTCGCCGTGCCCCTCACGGAATACCTTGGGGTGTCTTCTTTCCAAAATGGGGTCACTTGTGGCGTAGTTATACTGCCCTGGCAATTTAGGGGCCCAAATGTGTGAGAAGAACTTTGCAATCAAAATGTGTAAAAAATGACCGGTGAAATCCGAAAGGTGCACTTTGGAATATGTGCCCCTTTGCCCACCTAGGCTGCAAAAAAGTGTCACACATCTGGTATCGCCATACTCAGGAGAAGTTGGGCAATGTGTTTTGGGGTGTCATTTTACATATACCCATGCTGGGTGAGAGAAATATCTTGGCAAAAGACAACTTTTCCCATTTTTTTATACAAAGTTGGCATTTGACCAAGATATTTTTCTCACCCAGCATGGGTATATGTAAAATGACACCCCAAAACACATTCCCCAACTTCTCCTGAGTACGGCGATACCAGATGTGTGACACTTTTTTGCAGCCAAGGTGGGCAAAGGGGCACATATTCCAAAGTGCACCTTTCGGATTTCGCAGGCCATTTTTTACACATTTTGATTTGCAAAGTTCTTCTCACACATTTGGGCCCCTAAATTGCCAGGGCAGTAAAACTACGCCACAAGTGACCCCCATTTTGGAAAGACACCCCAAGGTATTCCGTGAGGGGCATGGCGAGTTCCTAGAAATTTTTTTTTTTTGTCGCAAGTTAGTGGAATATGAGACTTTGTAAGGAAAAAAGAAAAAGAAAGAAAAATCATAATTTTCCGCTAACTTGTGACAAAAAATAAAAAATTCTAGGAACTCGCCGTGCCCCTCACGGAATACCTTGGGGTGTCTTCTTTCCAAAATGGGGTCACTTGTGGCGTAGTTATACTGCCCTCGCAAAACACATGCGGATGTCTGAATGGAGCCTTACAGGGGGGTGATCAATGACAGGGGGTGATCAGGGAGTGTATATGGGTGATCACCCCCTGTCATTGATCACCCCCCTGTAGGGCTCCATTCAGACGTCCGCATGTGTTTTGGTATCCATGGATCCGTAAAAATCATGCGGACGTCTGAATGGAGCCTTACAGGGGGGTGATCAATGACAGGGGGTGATCAGGGAGTGTATATGGGTGATCACCCCTCTGTCATTGATCACCCCCCTGTAAGGCTCCATTCAGACGTCCGCATGATTTTTACGGATCCATGGATACCAAAACACATGCGGACGTCTGAATGGAGCCCTACAGGGGGGTGATCAATGACAGGGGGTGATCAGGGAGTGTATATGGGTGATCACCCGCCTGTCATTGATCACCCCCCTGTAAGGCTCCATTCAGACGTCCGCATGTGTTTTGCGGATCCTATCCATGTATCCATGGATCCGTAAAAATCATACGGACGTCTGAATGGAGCCTTACAGGGGGGTGATCAATGACAGGGGGGTGATCAATGACAGGGGGTGATCAGGGAATCTATATGGGTGATCACCCGCCTGTCATTGATCACCCCCCTGTAAGGCTCCATTCAGACGTCCGCATGTGTTTTGCGGATCTGATCCATGTATCCGTGGATCCGTAAAAATCATACGGACGTCTGAACGGAGCCTGACAGGGGGATGATCAATGACAGGGGGGTGATCAGGGAGTTTATATGGGGTGATCATGGGTGATCAGGGGTTCATAAGGGGTTAATAAGTGACGGGGGGGTGTAGTGTAGTGTGGTGTTTGGTGCGACTTTACACAGCTACCTGTGTCCTCTGGTGGTCGATCCTAACAAAAGGGACCACCAGAGGACCAGGTAGCAGGTATATTAGATGCTGTTATCAAAACAGCGTCTAATATACCTGTTAGGGGTTAAAAAAATCAGATCTCCAGCCTGCCAGCGAACGATCGCCGCTGGCAGGCTGGAGATCCACTCGCTTACCTTCCGTTCCTGTGAGCGCGCGCGCCTGTGTGCCCGAGTTCACAGGAAATCTCTCGTCTCGCGAGATGACGCGCCGATGCGTCCAGGAGGAATAAATCAACCACCTCCCGGACGCATCGGTGCGTTAGGCGGTCGGGAGGTGGTTAAGGACAGTACGTTGTCCTTGTAACGGGGATCCAGCAGCGTGGCCACCCAGTAATCAGCACAAGTTAGAATGTGGGCAACTCGGTGGTCGTTGCAGAGACACTGCAGCATGTAATCGGTCATGTGTGCTGCCCGGAGGCAACGAAAAGCTGTCCTCTGTGGGAGGTGTATCATCTGTGTCCTCTGTATCCCCCCATCCACGCACCAGTGATGGCCATGAGCTAGTCTGGGTGCCAACCTGCTGTGAACATGGTTCCTCCTCCTCCATCTCCTCATCCTCCAGAACTGTGCCCTGGCTGGACAATTGTGTACCTTGGGTTTGTGGGTGCAGGAACCCACCCTCAGAGCCACTTGAGAATGACTGGGTGGAAACCCTACAAAATGATCCCTCTTCCTCTTCCTGTGCCACATCCTCTTCCATCATCACCAGCAGCGTTTTTTCAAGGAGGCATAGAAGTGGGATAGTAGCGCTGAGAACGGCGATATCGGCACTGGTCATGTTGGTGGATTACTCGAAACAGCGCAACAAGGAACACAGGTCTCGCATGGAGGCCCAGTCATTGATGGTGAAGTGGTGCTGTTCCTCCAAGCGACTCACCCGTGCGTGCTGCAGCTGAAACTCCACTATCGCCTGCTGCTGCTCGCACAGTCTGGCCAGCATGTGCAAGGTGGAGGTCCACCTTGTGGGCACGTCGCATATGAGGCGGTGAGCGGGAAGGCCGGAGTTACGCTGCAGCGCTGACAGGCGAGCAGCAGCAGGGTGAGAACGCCGAAAGCACGCACAGACGGACCGCACTTTATGCAGCAGCTCTGACATGTCGGGGTAATTTTTAAGGAATCTCTGCCCCACCAAATTTAGCACATGCACCAGACAGGGGATGTGCGTCAAACCGGCTAGTCCCAGAGCTGCTACGAGATTTCGCCCATTATCGCACACCACCAGGCCGGGCTTGAGGCTGACTCGCACAAACCACTCATCGGTCTGTTGTTCAAGGCCCGTCCACAGCTCCTGCGCAGTGTGGGGTTTGCCCCCCAAACAGATAAGTTTTAAAACTGCCTGCTGTCGTTTACCCCTGGCTCTGCTGAAGTTGGTGGTGAAGGTGTTACGCTGACCGGATGAGGAGCTGGTAGAGGATGAGGAAGCAGAGTAGGAAGAGGAAGCAACAGGAGGCAAACTGAAACGCCCTGCAATCCTCTATGGTGGAAGGACATCGGTGGTGGAAGGACATGCGGCAAACTGCTATCCGCCACAGGCCCAGCCGCCACTGCATTTACACACTGCCACTGCCCTGACCGTGCTTTCTGGTCCACATATCCGTAGTCAGGTGCACCTTGCCACAAATGGTGTTGCTCATTGCACACCTGATTTTGTCCCCTACTTCGTTGTGAAGTGAAGGGATGGCTCGCCTTGAAAAGTAGTGGCGGCTAGGCACGACTTACTGTGGGACAGTACACCGCCATAAGGCCTTTAACCCCTTAGGGACCCATGACATACCGGTACGGCATGGATCCTGAGTCCTTAAGGACCCCTGATGTACCGGTACGTCATGTATAGTTCCGATCACCGCCTTTAGCCCCTCCAGCATATAGTCCCATGTAAGATACAACCCCCCTGCCTTCAGCCCCTCTAGCATACAGTCCCATGTAAGACACATCACTTCCCTACCTTTAGTCTGTAGTGTCCCACTAGGTAGGGGTGGGCACTACACAAGGGTCAATTGGGTCACGTGTTACTCCTACTCCTAAGGGACAGTGGTATTATGTTTATTCATGCATTCTAATGTATTGTCTATGTGTTTTTACATGTGTTGTTTCCCCTGTTACATACATAGCAGGCCTATTGGGGTGTAGTTAGACATCCTAGACACTAGAGGGAGATAGGGAGCCCCTAGTATAAAAGTCCAGCCCAGACAGGGAGGGGTTAGGTCATAGTCAGCAGTCTGTCAGGACAGAAGTGAGAAGGCACCAGCCAGAGATATGCTGAGGGCCTCCTCCTGACATGCAGCTAGACAGTCCTGGTTTCTAGTTGCAACCAGGAGGCTAGTGGAAAGATACAGCCTTCCTGGAAGACCCAAATCCAGTTAACACAGAAGAAGTAACCCCAGTAGTAGGGATGGTCCTCCTGGGAGAAACCTGCAGCCACCTTCAACCCAGCAGATCCAATACAACCAGCTCAGATAAGTAAGCTGATGGGCAGAGGTACTACAAAATAAGAGCAAGGGCCAATACGGGAGGAAGATTTATTACCAAGGATTAAAGCCAGCATTTAGGCATCCGGGCCTTGGGATCCAGTCAGCCAGAATAGCTGTGGGGATAGTGAAGCCTAGTCTGTGAAGCATTAACTGTTTACCCTCCAAGTATCTTGCATGATTATTACCTGCCAGTATTGAGATAAGCCTACTTGTGGAACATTGTTATAAAGGGACTGCATCATCACCAACTGTATGTACAAAGTTTGGACTGTTTCCAGTAAAGCAACGTTTGGTTCACCATACCATCTGTGTACCTCAATTACTACTGCTATAAATCGGTGTGCCACCGTTACAGGCACTGGTGTCACGATCCTTAAAGGGACCTTGCCCCAGGCACTCAAAATACCTGCAACATCCAGGGCACCTCATCCACAATCAGGCCTGGTCCCTACATCCAGTGTTCCCCAGAGGAACTGGTGTCTACCTCTCCTTCACCGCCGCATGCCTGCCCAGGGTTCTCCTCCAAACAGTGAGTAACCCTCGATTGCCCATAACCGTGACCTCACTTCGCAATACCCTGCAGGTCTAGTGTGCTGCAAGTCCCTCCAGCATACAGTCCCATGTAAAATACATCACTCCTCTCCTTCAGCCCCTCCTACATATGGTCCCATGTAAAATACAAAACTCCCCTTGCCTTCATCCCCTCCAGAATACAGTCCCATGTAAATAATATCACCCCCCCCCTTCAGACCCCTCTAACATACAGTCTCCAGTACAAGGATTATTCCTCCTCCCTTTAGCTTCTGCAAAAAGCCCCCCAAGTAAAACTAACAGTCAATATTCTCCTACACACACTGACCTGCAGCCTCTGCTCCTCTCTCCAACAACGTGCTCCTCAAATCTTGAGGACCCGCCCGCTGGATGACGAGACTCCGCCTCGTCACCTGACATCATACCCCCTAGGTGCAACTCGATTCTAGTCACTACGGTCGCTCTACTGCCTCATAGGCTTCAGGCCACTAGCCTGAAGCCTATGAGGAAGAACGAAGGGGACGGGAGCCATAGGCCATCTGCCTGGCGCCCCCTGCAATTTTGCGCCCAGGGAAACGGACCCCACGCGTCCCCCTTACCCACGCTATGCCACTGACTGGGAGTGAAGTATTGTATATTATTCAAGGAAGCTACTGTCTTCTCCCTGTTATCCTGTTTAAATGGAGCAAGCCTTGTTGAAAGAAAAGAAAATGTCGTAAATAGCAATGTAGAAACTAATCTGCCAAGCACCTCCATAAGATACAGCCATATTTAGGAGCCCAATTAAGTTGTTTCCTTGGACTATTCCTATTTTACGTTTAAAAGGCAGAATGCAGTAAGAAATCATTGCTGCATTGTACATTGTGCATTTTTGCTAAGCTAAACCATAATTCCTTCAGTTGTGAGTGACATACAAAGCTTTTTCATTTTGATCACAGACAACATATGGAAATGAATGTCAGCCTACTGAAGATTAACAAAATCCAACATCTAACCATCTGACATTTTAGTGTTTCTTATAGTGCAGCACTTTACTTGTTACTCACCACAAACTGCAAAATGCAGGATACATTTTTGCAGTCAATAGTAAATGTCTACAGAAAGAAGCAAGACAAATGATTTAATTCCCACCTCATTACATAGAAACATAGAATGTGTCGGCAGATAAGAACCATTTGGCCCATCTAGTCTGCCCAATATACTAAATACTATGGATAGCCCCTGGCCCTATCTTATATGAAGGATGGCCTTATGCCTATCCCATGCATGCTTAAACTCCTTCACTGTATTTGCAGCTGCCAGTTCTGCAGGAAGGCTATTCCATGCATCCACTACTCTCTCAGTAAAGTAATACTTCCTGATATTATTTTTAAACCTTTGCCCCTCTAATTTAAAACTATGTCCTCTTGTAGCAGTTTTTCTTCTTTTAAATATTCTCTCCTCTTTTATCTTGTTGATTCCCTTTATGTATTTAAAAGTTTCTATCATATCCCCTCTGTCTCGTCTTTCTTCCAAGCTATACATGTTAAGGTCCTTTAATCTTTCCTGGTAAGTTTTATCCTGCAATCCATGTACCAGTTTAGTAGCTCTTCTCTGAACTCTCTCCAAAGTATCAATATCCTTCTGGAGATATGGTCTCCAGTACTGCGCACAATACTCCAAATGAGGTCTCACTAGTGCTCTGTAGAGCGGCATGAGCACCTCCCTCTTTCTACTGGTAATTCCTCTTGCTATACACCCACGCATTCTGCTAGCATTTCCTGTTGCTCTGTGACATTGTCTGCCTACCTTTAAGTCTTCTGAAATAATGATCCCTAAATCCCTTTCCTCAGATACTGAGGTTAGGACTGTATCACTGATTTTATATTCTGCATTATCTTGCACTTATCAACATTAAATTTTAGTTGCCAGATTTTTGACCATTCCTCTAGTTTTCCTAAGTCCTTTTCCATTTGGTGTATCCCTCCAGGAACATCAACCCTGTTACAAATCTTTGTATCATCAGCAAAAAGACACACCTTACCATCGAGGCCTTCTGCAATTTCGCTGATAAAGATATTAAACAATATTGTTCCCAGAACAGATCCCTGAGGTACCCCACTGGTAACAAGACATTGGTCTGAATATACTCCATTGACTACAACCCTCTGTTGTCTGTCCCTCAGCCACTGCCTAATCCATTCAACAATATGGGAGTCCAAACCCAATGACTGCACTTTATTGATAAGCCTTCTATGTGGGACAGTATCAAAAGCCTTACTAAAGTCTAGATAAGCGATGTCTACTGCACCTCCTCCATCTATTATTTTAGCCACCTCTTGAAGCCATGTAAAATTTCTTTCTTATAGCATCTTGATGAGCAAAGAACTCACAGTTTGAACTAAACCTCTACTTCTGAATACCTTTTTGACTGAAATGTGATAGAGTAAAATCTAATGACTGACTAACCCATAATACCGAATGCCCAGAATACCAAATGCTCCTTGTATTTTGGGTCCAGCAGTTGGTTAATCAGTTTGAATAAGTCATTGGAGAGTTGGCAGAGGCTCAAAACTGCTAAACTGTGTGTTTCCAAGGCTGGATTCACACAATGATTTCATTACTTTACAGCTGTGTTTTTCAAGGGTGTTTTTCACAACTTTTTTGGGAAATATCCAACTCCAATAGGACTCCAAAAGTGTCATAAAGCGACCAGTGCACATAACTAAAAACAATCTTACTGTGTATAGTAGATCAAATGTAGACCAGGTTTGGTCCTTGAGCAGAGAGGTCAGAGCTGGGTTGTGTTTTTCAATTGCAATTACCTATTACTTGTTCAGAGGGATCTGCATTTGTTATTTTCATTTATTCTGCAAATGGAATAAATGACAGAGCACCTCAAGAATTTAACAAAATTATTGCTTGCCTTTGAGACATCCTGAGAATGGACCCAGACCTCAGATTGGGAGGTGTGATTGAGATCTCTCACTTTAAGGATGTCCTGGAGACTGAGGGACCAGTTGGTCCACGGCCATTTTCAGGATGCCCCAAGAGAGGGTACATGGCTACAACATCAAACAAAAGGTTGTTTCTGCTGTAGTAGATGTGTAGCATGCAAGGATGGGAGTTTACTAGCTTAGTGATGGGTTGTACATTTAAAATCCAGGACCTTTTGAACTGATTTTCAACAGGGGTGAGCTATAAAGCTGGAATAGTGGGCAATAGTGTTGAGCTTGAATATTCGAATAGCGAATATTAATCGCGAATATCGTAACTTCGTAAATTCACGAATATTACGAATATAGTGCTATATATTTGTTATATCGAATATTCGTCATTTTTTAACATCTGAAAACATGATTCCTCCCTGCTTCTTTCTTGTGGGTCAATAATCCATTGGCCCACAAGCAACTTAAGCAGGGGGGAATCATGTTTTCATATGGAAAATAAAATGATCAATATTCTAAAAAACGAATACATAGCAATATAGTGAATATATTCGTTATTTAGAATTTTGGCATAATTTTTTTCCTATCTGTACAGTTGTTCGCATACTCCTCCCCGACAAGGGTCCCCGTCACCATGGGAACGCCTGTGGGTTAGAAAATACCATTGGATCTGAGTTTTCCCTGAGATCGTGAAAACTCAGATCCAATGGTATATTCTAACCCACAGGCGTTTCCATGGTTACGGGGACGCTTGTCGGGGAGAAGTATGCCAAAGTGGAATAACAGTACACATTGGAAAAAAAAAAGACGAATATTCTAAATAACAAATTTATGCGCTCTATTGCTCTAACTTCGTCTTTTAGAATATTAGGAATATTCTAAAAGACGAAGTTAGAGCAATATTCTGAATATTTGTAAAATACACATATAGATTGTAATTTAGCTAATATAGTGCTATAATCATTTATTTTTGTCTAATTTTTTTTGCCTCTTCTGAACTTTTTGTTTTGAAAAATGTTTTGAAAAATATGTACACTATTAAAAAAATTACTATAGCACTATATTAGCTAAATTACAGTCTATATGTGTATTTTATGAATATTTGTTATATTGCTCTAACTTCGTCTTTTAGAATATTACGAATATCCTAAAAGACAAAGTTAGAGCAATATTACGAATATTCGTAAAATACACATATAGACTGTAATTTAGCTAATATAGTGCTATAATTTTTTCTTTTTTTTGTCAATTTTTTTTGCCTCTTCTGAACTTCAGTTTTGGAAAATATGTACACTATTAAAAAAATTACTATAGCACTATATTAGCTAAATTACAGTCTATATGTATATTTTACGAATATTTGTAATATTGCTCTAACTTCGTCTTTTAGAATATTCGGAATATTCTAAAAGACGAATTTAGAGCAATATAACAAATATTCGTAAAATACACATATAGACTGTAATTTAGCTAATATAGTGCTATAGTAATTTTTTTAATAGTGTACATATTTTTCAAAACATTTTTCAAAACAAAAAGTTCAGAAGAGGCAAAAAAAAATTGACAAAAAAAAAGATTATAGCTCTATATTAGCTAAATTACAATCTATATGTGTATTTTACGAATATTCATAATATTGCTATAACTTTGTCTTTTAGAATATTCGTTATATTCTAAAAGACGAAGTTAGAGCTATATATAGAATATTCGTAAAATACACATATTTGCCTAGCAATAGTCATAGGAACGTTGCCTTACACTGTCAAAAGAAAAATCGCAATACGCGAATAATGAAATCGTATATTATTTGCGATAAGTAGAATAATGACGAATATTCGATTTCGCGGAATATAAGACGAATATTCAATCGAATATTCATGAAATATCACGAAATCGAATATGGCACCTCCCGCTCATCACTAGTGGGCAAGACAACACATGAATTCCACAGGAGGGTGGGTGAGCATGTGAATGATATTCGGAATAACAAAGAGATTCCCTTAGCCAAACCTGTGGCGTCATTACATCAGGAAGACACACACATATTTATATTCTAAATAGGGGCAGACACAGACAGTAGAGGGCCCCTGTGCAAAGAATGTGCCTGGGCCCCTCCACCCCCCATGCCAAATTCTCAACCTAACCTAATCCCTCCCAATATTACATACAGCAATACAAAACATACAAGGTAAGGCTACTTTAACACCCGCAGCACTACGATCCGTCAGGACACAAACCACAGCATGCAGCGGTTTATGTCCAGCTGATTCTCTGCATTTTGGCCAGATTGTGGCAGGATCTCTACCGTACCTAATTATAGTTAATGGGGCCGGCGGGCATTCCATCTGCATCCAGCAGTGTCGGATTCAGTGAATCCGACACTTTTACAACATCCTCCAACCTTCTGAACACCCCATCCTGTGCCTGCTGTGCGCCCGAATACTATACTGCAGAAACAGATAAACCCCCTGAAAATACTAGCACCAGATAATGCCCCTTCAATAATTATTGGCACACAGTGCCCTAAAAAATAACTCCGCCCAGCAAATAGTGTCCCCGACACTAATAAACATAATGTCCCCCAAAAATAATGATTACAAAAAATGCCCCGCTGTATGGCAGTCAAAAAAAATAACTCCTCTTAGTGCCCCATACTGCGTGCCCCCCCCAAAAAGTCTTAGTGCCCTCAGTTGATCTAATGTCCCCATAATGCCCCAATAAGTTTGCACCAGTATAAAATACTCCTATATAGTGCCCCCAGTAGATGCTCTCATAGTGCTCCTCCCCCGTTCCATGGTGCCTGACATAATGTGCCAGTATAAAATGCCCCTATAGAGTGCCCCAAGTAGATGCCCTGATAATTTTCCTCTCCCCCCTTCCTCATAGTGCCCATATACTGTATGCCAGTATAAAATGGCACTATAGTACTCATCCCCACCCACATATTGCACATATAGTTTGTGCCAGTATAAAATGCCCATTTATTATGCCACCATAGTGCTCCTCTCCCCCACTTCTCCATAGTGCCCCCATGTGTGACAGTATATAATACAAATATATAGGGCCCCCAGTAGATGCCCTCATATGGCTCCTCTCCCCCCCCATAGTGCCAGTATAATTCTAATATTTAGGGCTCCCAGTAGATGCCCCCATAGTGCTCCTCTTCCCCATGTGTGCCAGTTAATAATGCCCCTAGTAGATGCCCCCATAGAGCTCCTCCCTCCCATGTGTACCAGTAAATTATGCCCCCTTGTAGATGTCCCCATAGTGCTCCCTCCCATCTGTGCCAGTAAATTATGCCTCCATAATGCTCCTCTCCCCCCATGTGTGCCAGTAAATAATGCCCCCTAGTAGATGCCTCCATAGTGCTCCTCTCGGACCTCTCCCCCATGTGTGCCAGTATAATCCCCCCTAGTACATGCCCCAGAGTGCTCCTCTCCCCCCATGTGCGCCAGTATTATGCCCCCTAGTAGATGCCCCCATAGTACTCCTCTCCCCCCTTCCCCATTCTGAGCAACAGCATAGTGTTAAAAAAATTTGTAACTCACATACTTACCTCCATGACACTCTCAGGCCTCTTCCAGCCTGTGTCCTGCGCTGTACGGCTCAGGCGTCATTGCGCCGTCTGAACCAGCCTCTGATAGGCTGCAGGCACTAGGCCTGCATCCTATCAGAAAAATTGGTAAGGGAAACACCTCTCCCCTGCCCTGCTGCATCATCCATCTGTATCACTGTCCTGAGGACGGCGATACAGATGAATATAGAGATGAACACTTCCACAATGGAAGCGCTCATCTCTCCCTGCCCTGCCACAGACCCTCTCACGCCCCTCCCCCCCCAACCGCACTGGGCCCCTGTGCAGCCCCTGATTCTAAATATCTAATCATATTGGTCCATGTTATTTTTATTTTGACACGACCCTATTTCCATATCTAGGTATCCATTTTTGTGATTCTTCCCCACTAAGTGTACTTCTTGTAACTACAACTTCTGCTTCACAATAAATAGAGAACATCTGTAGCCATTGCATTTGGTAGACTTCCAATGAAGCTCTTCTGTATATTTTGTTTCTCCATCTAGAATGCGCACTGCACTTAGTTGGGCTGTTAGGTTATATAATCATTGATATCAGTCCCACCAGCGAGGATTGGCTAGCCCATGTCACTGGAAACCCGTCCTACTATTTAGCAAGCTGTGGCTTGCTATTGCCATATGCAGGCACTTTTGCACTTCTGACCTCTTATGTGGCGGACTTATCTTTGGGCATGGGAGTCATGGACTGATATAGCCATGCGCTGCAATAGCCGTCAGACCAGTAATTAGTGAGGTTGCCAGGGACACTGTCTGGTCAACCTAATAATTGTTAGATATTGACTTCGGCTGTATCATAGTGATTCATAAAGGGGTTTTATATAAATTACATATGCACTGATTAGGTTATTAATATCTAATTGGCGGGGGTCCCCACGATCAGCTTTTTGAATGGGAGACACTGGATGCGCTGATTCCTCTTCATTAACTATGCGTTGTCTCCCCGGTAATGGTTGCATAGTGTAATTACAGGTACTCACTCCATTCAAGTGAATGAAGCGAGTACTTTTAATTACACTGCACTTCTGAGACAATGTACAAAGCAATGAAGAGGAAGCAGTGCTCACATGGAGCGCCGCCTCCTCTTCAAGCAGCTGATCGGCTTGGGTGCCAGGTGTAAGACCCCCGCTGATCAGATATTAATGACCTATCCTGAGGATAGGTCATCAATTTAAACAGGCTTCACAACCCCTTTATCTTCGTCTCTAGGGCATTACAGTTCTAGAAACGGTTTCTAGAGAAGTCTCTCTTTTCAGGGCGGGTATTCCTCTTAACTTGAAGAAAATACTAGGCCAAGTAGTGGCAGAATAGGGAAAGAAATTCAAACCAGCCCTGACCTCTCTGGTGAAGCACCAGTCCGGGTCTGCATTTGATCTAATAAATACGGTATAATCATTCTTATTTACATGCACTAGGCAGTTTATGACACATTTGAAACAATTGCTTCGTATGATGAAGATGCAGATGTCCCATACAGTTGGGGGTTGACATTTCTATCTGTTAAATGGCTCCTAGTTATTACACTCCATTTGTGTTGTTATTATTATTATTTCAAATTTGAATAGTTTAGTGGTTTCTGCCATCATTACGTTTAATTAGTTTTAAATAGAAGTTAATTTTATCAATTATATTTTTCAGCCTTAGCAATCCTTTTGCTGTTGTTCTGAAGCACCATTTAATTTACCATGACTTGTATTGGAAAATAGGAAAATAGATCTTTTGCATCGCTCCTCATTCTGAAAGCCATAACTTTTCAAATTTTCTGTGTACATAGCTGTTTGAGGGCTAATTTTTGTAGGTTGAGCTGTAGTTTATACTGGTACCATTTTAGGATGCATTATTTGTGAGCCAATGTGACCAAATAAATCCAGCAAATTAGCATTTTTTTTCTCTGTTACAGCATCGAACTTGATAAATGTTTAAATGTATTACTTTGGACATTTACGGATCTAGTGATACCTATTATGTTTATTTTTATGTGTTGGGAAATGGGGGTGATTTGAGATTGTAATATTATTGGCTTTTCATATTTTTAAATGCTTTTTTTCCTTTTTTTCACTGTACATGTTATCTTCTGATTGCTTGTATCATGGACTGCAATAGAATTTGAATGCTGTTTATGGAATTTTTACAGGCTGCCTATCAGGCCGTGCAGGCTTTGCAGGCAGTTGGCTATAACAATGCTACAGGCTGTGATAGCAACCAATCAGAACCCCCACAGCTCCCTCTGTCTAACCCCACAGATGCCATAGTTTCTACTGATAGCGGAGGGGGTAAATGACGAGGTTCAGAGTCATCTCCAATCCTAGTCACTACCCACATGTGTCTGCTGCATTATATAGTAAACACACTCAGTGTATGGAGCTGGCTCGGCAAGTGAGCCTGGTCCATACAAGTGCTTAATGCACATAATGAAGTTAATAGAAAAATATTCCATATAACTTTATTTATGCCTTTGTATTGTCGGTGCTTAGGAGTCATGTGGGTTGTCCTACTCAGTGACTAACAGCTAGCTCTGCACGACCAAGCATACAGAGATAGCTGTCAGTCAGTAAATAAGGCTAATTTCACACTAGCGTTCGGGTGTCCGCTTGTGAGCTCCGTTTGAAGGGGCTCACAAGCGGCCCCGAACGCATCCGTCCAGCCCTAATGCATTCTGAGTGGACGCGGATCCGCTCAGAATGCATCAGTCTGGCAGCGTTTAGCCTCCGCTCCGCTCAGCAGGCGGACACCTGAACGCTGCTTGCAGAGTTCGGCCGTGCGGAGGCTGTGCGGAGGCAAGCGGATCCGTCCAGACTTACAATGTAAGTCAATGGGGACGGATCCGTTTGAAGATGACACAATATGGCTCAATCTTCAAACGGATCCGTCCCCCATTGACTTTCAATGTAAAGTCTGGACGGATCCGTTCAGGCTACTTTCACACTTAGAAATATTTTTTACAATATAATGCAGACGGATCCGTTCTGAACGCAAGTGTGAAAGTAGCCTAAGACCGCCCACATGACTCCTAAACATAGAAAGAGCAGCGGTGTAAATGAATTAAATATAAGTTTTATTAAATCATTTCCCGCAGAAATACATGACAATCTGTTCAGATCAGTGTAACTAGAAAAGGGTTGTCTCTATAGCAAACTTTTCAATGGGTCCCTCCCTTGACCATTAATGTTACTTGGCAAAATGAGCACTGTTGTGTGCATGAGGCCTAAAGGATGATCTTTGGGCAATGCGAGTGCCGATGGAAAATAACACTGTAATACACTTACAGACAATTTATTATAATACAGATGTATTGAAATGCATTGTACAGGAAATCAGACCCCCAAAAAATGGCGCACTACAATTGTTAATGCAATTGACAATATATGGCTAAACCCTCACACTGATATTAAAATGAGACTTTTGCCAATATATTCTTATATCAAGAACATATCGGAGCCCGCACACCCTGTAAAGGTATCTCAAAGTGGCACTGGACCTAACGCAAACCTACTTGTGCCATATGGGCAATTACAGGGGCATAAGGTCCGACACACAGCGAACAACTTCCAGTTACCTCCAGCATGAAATCACACATAAAATGGGAGGAGGGAGGAGGCTGCGAGTCTCACCTACCTTTGACTCATGTGACGCAAGCCGCACAGGTGCACCTGAATGTTACCCATAGATCAAAATCAAGGCACATTCAAACCTGAATGTTGCCCATAGATCAAAATCAAGGAACATTCAAACCTGGAGTTGCCACACCTCCAGACGTGCATGTACAAACAGAATTACCAAATAAAGCGGTCTTAAAAGGCATAAAATAGTCAAAACTTTATTTGCTGTTGCATATTTCTAACCGGGGGCAGCAAATCCTGCACATGTGGTCCGTTGCTAACAACAATCTCCAGCAAAAATGCATACAATGGAGGATGCCCGCAGCGGACCACATTTAACACAAAGACAACCTACACATGATAGCCAAATGTGCGGATGTGATTAGCTATATAAAACAGCGATTTACAAAAAAAATGGTGCACTACAATGGTAAATGCAATTGACATTATATGGCTAAACCCTCACACTGATATTAAAATGAGACTTTTGCCAATATATTCTTATATCAAGAACATATCGGAGCCCGCACACCCTGTAAAGGTATCTCAAAGTGGCACTGGACCTAACGCAAACCTACTTGTGCCATATGGGCAATTACAGGGGCATAAGGTCCGACACACAGCGAACAACTTCCAGTTACCTCCAGCATGAAATCACACATAAAATGGGAGGAGGGAGGAGGCTGCGAGTCTCACCTACCTTTGACTCATGTGACGCAAGCCGCACAGGTGCACCTGAATGTTACCCATAGATCAAAATCAAGGCACATTCAAACCTGAATGTTGCCCATAGATCAAAATCAAGGAACATTCAAACCTGGAGTTGCCACACCTCCAGACGTGCATGTACAAACAGAATTACCAAATAAAGCGGTCTTAAAAGGCATAAAATAGTCAAAACTTTATTTGCTGTTGCATATTTCTAACCGGGGGCAGCAAATCCTGCACATGTGGTCCGTTGCTAACAACAATCTCCAGCAAAAATGCATACAATGGAGGATGCCCGCAGCGGACCACATTTAACACAAAGACAACCTACACATGATAGCCAAATGTGCGGATGTGATTAGCTATATAAAACAGCGATTTACAAAAAAAATGGTGCACTACAATGGTAAATGCAATTGACATTATATGGCTAAACCCTCACACTGATATTAAAATGAGACTTTTGCCAAAATATTCTTATATCAAGAACATACCGGAGCCCGCGCACCCTGTCAGGGTATCTCAAAGTGGCACTGGACCTAATGCAAACCTATCTGTGCCGTATGGGCAATTAGAGGGGCATAAGGTCCGACACACAGTGAACAACTCCCAGTTACCTCCAGCGTGAAATCCTACATACAATGGGAGGAGGGAGGAAGCTGTGAGTCCAACCTACCAGTGACTCATGCCACACAGGTGCACCTTAATGTTACACATAGATCAAAATCAAGACACATTCAAACCTGGAGTTGCCACACCTCCAGGCGTGCATATACAAACAGAATAACAGAATAAAGTGGTCTTAAAAGGCAGGTGATACCTTGACAGGGTGTGCGTGCTCCAGTATGTTCTTGATATAAGAAAATATTGGTGAAAGTCTCATTTTAATATCAGTGTGAGGGTTTAGCCATATATTATCAATTTTATTTATCATTGTAGTGCGCCATTTTTTTGCAAATCTCTGTTTTATATAGCCAATCACATCCACCTATTTGGATATCCTGTGTAGGATGTCTTTTGTGGTAAATGTGGTCTGCTGCGGGCATCCTCCATTGTATGCATTTTTGCTGGGGATTGCTCTTGGAAACAGACCACATGTGCAGGATTTGCTCCCCCGGTTAGAAATGCGCAACAGCATATGGGGTTTTGAGCATTTTCTGCCTTTTAAAACCACTTTATTCTGCTATTCCCCCAAAGAAGTTTTACACAATAAAAAATTAAAAGTTTCAAGTAAATAAATCAAAAGCGTCCTTTCCACAAAGTTAATTTTAAAAAATTTGTAAAAAAAAATATTTAGTTACTGGAGAGGTGATAGGCTGCCACAGGCATACTGTCCAGATAAGGAAAAACCTAAGTGGACATGGTACAGAGATAAAGACACAGAAGGGGAAAAAAAGCCTGTATATGGCGCCAGA
Source organism: Bufo gargarizans (assembly GCF_014858855.1). Classification (NCBI taxonomy): domain Eukaryota; kingdom Metazoa; phylum Chordata; class Amphibia; order Anura; family Bufonidae; genus Bufo; species Bufo gargarizans. Next base: position 291,703,001 of record NC_058081.1, on the reverse strand, counting down.
TACCTCAGAAGTAATAGCCCACTAGAGATTAGTGACTAATTGTGGGATATCTTTACTATATTTCTCTTAAAATCCACAATATTAGCATAAAAAGCAGAGTTACCTTTTAAAAATGGTAAAGACTTTGTATAGCAGAATATGATAAAAACGCAGTATTGAAACGTTAAAACAAAATACAATAAAAACTCACTTCACCCAGGAAAGGAAGGGTGGGATAAAGCTCAAGACACCCACTCTGCTTCCTCCTGCGCCTGGATCGCCTATAGGATCTTCTGGAAATAACGTCAGTCACAAGTAGTACATCTGGTTACTTTCCTTTTTAATTAGCACAGGGTAGGGGTAAATGCAGGCTCAATGCGTTTCGGGGTCACTGGGATCCCCTTCATCAGGAGCATAAACAAATCACATACATTAACAGGTATTTATAGAATTTGAAAAATGTGCCAAAAATGGAGGAAGTGACGTAACTTCCGGTCTGCGTTCCAGCATGGAACACATCAGAACACATCTCAGCTTAAAACATATAAGATCGTAGTGGATATGTAAGTGATCAGTGTGAGCAGTATTCAGATCTGGTGCACTAAAAGCATTAGGCTGGCCGAGGCACTTGAACCGGAAGTGACTACTGGTCCGGTGTGACATAATGTTAGTTCCGGTGTGCGTTCCAGCGTGGAACGCACCGGAGCACATCACTGCTATGATTATGAGGGCTCATAATAGAGGTTTTGGGCCTATATATATATATACGGTGAGTGAGATTCTTATAACAGGTGTGTTGGTAACAATCTGAAAATATACGGAAATATATAATGGCCACGACCCTCAGACCGGAAGTGGCTTCTTGTCTTGGTGACATGGTAGTGTGAGAAGGAGAGGGAGGAGGAGGAGAAAAACAAAAATCACATTCTAAATCCATAGTTAGAGATGTCGCGAACATAAAATTTTCCGTTCGCGAACAGCGAGCGCAAATTTTTTGCAAATGTTCTCAAACAGGCGAACTGGGCGAACCGCCATTGACTTCAATAGGCAGGCGAATTTTGAAACCCACAGCGACTCTTTCTAGCCACAGTAGCGATGGAAAAGTTGTTTCAAGGGGACTAACACCTGGACTGTGGCATGCCGGAGGGGGATCCATGGCAAAACTCCCATGGAAAATTATATAGTTGACGCAGAGTTGGGTTTTAATCCATAAAGGGCATAAATCACCTAACAATCCAATTTTTTTTGAACAACGTGGTTTAAAACATCCAGTGTGTGTATACGATCAGGTATGATGTTGTATCGATCAAGTAGTGTAAGGGTTATGCCCGCTTCACAAACATTGACAGACTAAACTCCCCTTTTAATGCACCGCAAACAACCGCAAACAGTCCATTTGCCCAACCGCAAACTCCCCATTTGCGCAAGGTTGGATACCAAGCTAGCCATGTCCTGTTGATGACATTGAAGGTTTCTTCCTCCACCCAGCCACGTACAACACAAAGGGTCCCCGAAAGGTGAATTGAATTGATTTTTCGAACGGGGAGATGGTTAAAAAAAACGCTGGCTCCCTCCCCTTTGTTTGAATCCACGGTCACTGCGTCTGCGCCGTGCAATTTACTGTCACACCCGATATGAGTGGTATTTTCTGTAGTTCTCTTCTTATCAGATTAATCCCTGTTACGTCCCATATCAGGGATTGCCTTTTATGAAAAAAAAATTTGGCCGGGTACCTTCGACTGCCTTCACAGTGACAGACCAAACTCTGATACACCAAACTGAATTGATTTTAGGAATCGGGAGATGGAAAAAGCAGCTTGGTCGGTCCTCTTACTCCCAAGTTGGGGCACTGTGCGTGCACGGAGCAATGTGCTGTGACACCCTATATGAGTGATGTCTTAACTAGTACTATTCCTATCAGTTTAATCCCTGTTACGCCCCCTATCCGGGGACGTGTGTCGAATTGATTAACCAATGTCGAATTAACGAACCATTACGACATCCTGAAATAATTTAGTTCTCAGCTCTGTACTTTGTATTGGAATTGATGGGGATTTTTTACATTGTCTGCATTATTTCTAATAATAATCTTTATGTATTAAAAACCCATACAACTTAAAAAAAAATAATATGAAAATCAATGTTTTTTTCTATGAAAAATTATCCAGCCGATCGCTTTTGGTCTGATCATAATGAAGCAACCGCCTTATCATCTGGGGTGTGGCAACATTTCCAACACACTCATAGAGGTTATGATCGCTTCATTGTGATACGCAAGCCCCTTCACCACAACAAGGTACCGATCACGAAGGGGAATTGACTAGGGATGAGCGAACTCGAACTGTATAGTTCGGGTTCGTACCGAATTTTGGGGTGTCCGTGACACGGACCCGAACCCGGACATTTTCGTAAAAGTCCGGGTTCGGGTTCGGTGTTCGTCGCTTTCTTGGCGCTTTTGTGACGCTTTCTTGGCGCTTTTTGAAAGGCTGCAAAGCAGCCAATCAACAAGCGTCATACTACTTGCCCCAAGAGGCCGTCACAGCCATGCCTACTATTGGCATGGCTGTGATTGGCCAGAGCACCATGTGACCCAGCCTCTATTTAAGCTGGAGTCACATAGCGCCGCCCGTCACTCTGCTCTGATTAGCGTAGGGAGAGGTTGCGGATGCGACAGTAGGGCGAGATTAGGCAGATTAACTCCTCCAAAGGACTTCACTTGATTAATCGATCGATCTGCAGCTGTGCATCATTGAGCTGCTGAAATTCAAATGCTCACTCACTGTTTTTAGGCTGCCCAGACCGTTTGTCAGTCACTTTTTTCTGGGGTGATCGGCGGCCATTTTGTGTCTTGTGCGGTGCTGCGACCAAGTGCATCCAAGCTGCGACCAAGTGCATTTAACCCTCAATGGTGTGGTTGTTTATTGGCTAAAGCCTACATCAGGGTAAAGCTGTCACACCAAGTGCATTTAACCAGCAATAGTCTGTTCATTTTTTGGCCATATACTAAATCAGGGGCAAGCTGCGCCTGTCACCAAGTGCATTTAACCCTCAATGGTGTGGTTGTTTTTTGGCTAAAGCCTACATCAGGGTGAAGCTGTCACACCAAGTGCATTTAACCAGCAATAGTCTGTTTATTTTTTGGCCATATACTACATCAGGGGCAAGCTGCGCCCGTCACCAAGTGCATTTAACCCTCAGTAGTGTGGTTCATCAAGCTGTGACACCAAGTGCATTTAACCAGCAATAGTCTGTTCATATTTTGGCCATATACTACATCAGGGGCAAGCTGCGCCCGTCACCAAGTGCATTTAACCCTCAGTAGTGTGGTTGGTCAAGCTATCACACCAAGTGCATTTAACCAGCAATAGTCTGTTCATTTTTTGGCCATATACTAAATCAGGGGCAAGCTGCGCCCGTCACCAAGTGCATTTAACCAGCAATAGTCTGTTCATTTTTTGGCCATATACTACATCAGGGGCAAGCTGCGCCCGTCACCAAGTGCATTTAACCCTCAGTAGTGTGGTTGGTCAAGCTATCACACCAAGTGCATTTAACCAGCAATAGTCTGTTCATTTTTTGGCCATATACTAAATCAGGGGCAAGCTGCGCCCGTCACCAAGTGCATTTAACCAGCAATAGTCTGTTCATTTTTTGGCCATATACTACATCAGGGGCAAGCTGCGCCCGTCACCAAGTGCATTTAACCAGCAATAGTGTGGTTATTTTTTGGCCATATCCCAGTCTAATTCTGTCACTAAATCCATACCGGTCACCCAGCGCCTAAATACTAGGCCTCAAATTTATATCCCGCTAAATCTCTCGTTACCGCTGTCCTGTTGTGGCTGGGAAAGTTATTTAGTGTCCGTCAAAGCACATTTTTTGTTCTGGGTTGAAGTACAATTCCCAATTTAGCAATTTCATAATTTAGTGGTTCCTGCTATATCAGAGCTATTTGAAATCTATCCCTAAAAGGGTATATAATATTCAAGGTGCACATAGGGTCATTCAGAATAACTTCACACACACGCTACTGTGCATTTCCAAGTCTAATTCTGTCGCTAAATCCATACCGGTCACCCAGCGCCTAAATACTAGGCCTCAAATTTATATCCCGCTAAATCTCTCGTTACCGCTGTCCTGTTGTGGCTGGGAAAGTTATTTAGTGTCCGTCAAAGCACATTTTTTGTTCTGGGTTGAAATACAATTCCCAATTTAGCAATTTCATAATTTAGTGGTTTCTGCTATATCAGAGCTATTTGAAATCTATCCCTAAAAGGGTATATAATATTCAAGGTGCACATAGGGTCATTCAGAATAACTTCACACACACGCTACTGTGCATTTCCAAGTCTAATTCTGTCGCTAAATCCATACCGGTCACCCAGCGCCTAAATACTAGGCCTCAAATTTATATCCCGCTAAATCTCTCGTTACCGCTGTCCTGTTGTGGCTGGGAAAGTTATTTAGTGTCCGTCAAAGCACATTTTTTGTTCTGGGTTGAAATACAATTCCCAATTTAGCAATTTCATAATTTAGTGGTTTCTGCTATATCAGAGCTATTTGAAATCTATCCCTAAAAGGGTATATAATATTCAAGGTGCACATAGGGTCATTCAGAATAACTTCACACACACGCTACTGTGCATTTCCAAGTCTAATTCTGTCGCTAAATCCATACCTGTCACCCAGCGCCTAAATACTAGGCCTCAAATTTATATCCCGCTAAATCTCTCGTTACCGCTGTCCTGTTGTGGCTGGGAAAGTTATTTAGTGTCCGTCAAAGCACATTTTTTGTTCTGGGTTGAAGTACAATTCCCAATTTAGCAATTTCATAATTTAGTGGTTCCTGCTATATCAGAGCTATTTGAAATCTATCCCTAAAAGGGTATATAATATTCAAGGTGCACATAGGGTCATTCAGAATAACTTCACACACACGCTACTGTGCATTTCCAAGTCTAATTCTGTCACTAAATCCATACCGGTCACCCAGCGCCTAAATACTAGGCCTCAAATTTATATCCCGCTAAATCTCTCGTTACCGCTGTCCTGTTGTGGCTGGGAAAGTTATTTAGTGTCCGTCAAAGCACATTTTTTGTTCTGGGTTGAAATACAATTCCCAATTTAGCAATTTCATAATTTAGTGGTTTCTGCTATATCAGAGCTATTTGAAATCTATCCCTAAAAGGGTATATAATATTCAAGGTGCACATAGGGTCATTCAGAATAACTTCACACACACGCTACTGTGCATTTCCAAGTCTAATTCTGTCACTAAATCCATACCGGTCACCCAGCGCCTAAATACTAGGCCTCAAATTTATATCCCGCTAAATCTCTCGTTACCGCTGTCCTGTTGTGGCTGGGAAAGTTATTTAGTGTCCGTCAAAGCACATTTTTTGTTCTGGGTTGAAATACAATTCCCAATTTAGCAATTTCATAATTTAGTGGTTTCTGCTATATCAGAGCTATTTGAAATCTATCCCTAAAAGGGTATATAATATTCAAGGTGCACATAGGGTCATTCAGAATAACTTCAAACACACGCTACTGTGCATTTCCAAGTCTAATTCTGTCGCTAAATCCATACCGGTCACCCAGCGCCTAAATACTAGGCCTCAAATTTATATCCCGCTAAATCTCTCGTTACCGCTGTCCTGTTGTGGCTGGGAAAGTTATTTAGTGTCCGTCAAAGCACATTTTTTGTTCTGGGTTGAAGTACAATTCCCAATTTAGCAATTTCATAATTTAGTGGTTCCTGCTATATCAGAGCTATTTGAAATCTATCCCTAAAAGGGTATATAATATTCAAGGTGCACATAGGGTCATTCAGAATAACTTCACACACACGCTACTGTGCATTTCCAAGTCTAATTCTGTCACTAAATCCATACCGGTCACCCAGCGCCTAAATACTAGGCCTCAAATTTATATCCCGCTAAATCTCTCGTTACCGCTGTCCTGTTGTGGCTGGGAAAGTTATTTAGTGTCCGTCAAAGCACATTTTTTGTTCTGGGTTGAAATACAATTCCCAATTTAGCAATTTCATAATTTAGTGGTTTCTGCTATATCAGAGCTATTTGAAATCTATCCCTAAAAGGGTATATAATATTCAAGGTGCACATAGGGTCATTCAGAATAACTTCACACACACGCTACTGTGCATTTCCAAGTCTAATTCTGTCGCTAAATCCATACCGGTCACCCAGCGCCTAAATACTAGGCCTCAAATTTATATCCCGCTAAATCTCTCGTTACCGCTGTCCTGTTGTGGCTGGGAAAGTTATTTAGTGTCCGTCAAAGCACATTTTTTGTTCTGGGTTGAAGTACAATTCCCAATTTAGCAATTTCATAATTTAGTGGTTCCTGCTATATCAGAGCTATTTGAAATCTATCCCTAAAAGGGTATATAATATTCAAGGTGCACATAGGGTCATTCAGAATAACTTCACACACACGCTACTGTGCATTTCCAAGTCTAATTCTGTCACTAAATCCATACCGGTCACCCAGCGCCTAAATACTAGGCCTCAAATTTATATCCCGCTAAATCTCTCGTTACCGCTGTCCTGTTGTGGCTGGGAAAGTTATTTAGTGTCCGTCAAAGCACATTTTTTGTTCTGGGTTGAAATACAATTCCCAATTTAGCAATTTCATAATTTAGTGGTTTCTGCTATATCAGAGCTATTTGAAATCTATCCCTAAAAGGGTATATAATATTCAAGGTGCACATAGGGTCATTCAGAATAACTTTTCACACACGCTACTGTGCATTTCCAAGTCTAATTCTGTCACTAAATCCATACCGGTCACCCAGCGCCTAAATACTAGGCCTCAAATTTATATCCCGCTAAATCTCTCGTTACCGCTGTCCTGTTGTGGCTGGGAAAGTTATTTAGTGTCCGTCAAAGCACATTTTTTGTTCTGGGTTGAAATACAATTCCCAATTTAGCAATTTCATAATTTAGTGGTTTCTGCTATATCAGAGCTATTTGAAATCTATCCCTAAAAGGGTATATAATATTCAAGGTGCACATAGGGTCATTCAGAATAACTTCAAACACACGCTACTGTGCATTTCCAAGTCTAATTCTGTCGCTAAATCCATACCGGTCACCCAGCGCCTAAATACTAGGCCTCAAATTTATATCCCGCTAAATCTCTCGTTACCGCTGTCCTGTTGTGGCTGGGAAAGTTATTTAGTGTCCGTCAAAGCACATTTTTTGTTCTGGGTTGAAGTACAATTCCCAATTTAGCAATTTCATAATTTAGTGGTTCCTGCTATATCAGAGCTATTTGAAATCTATCCCTAAAAGGGTATATAATATTCAAGGTGCACATAGGGTCATTCAGAATAACTTCACACACACGCTACTGTGCATTTCCAAGTCTAATTCTGTCACTAAATCCATACCGGTCACCCAGCGCCTAAATACTAGGCCTCAAATTTATATCCCGCTAAATCTCTCGTTACCGCTGTCCTGTTGTGGCTGGGAAAGTTATTTAGTGTCCGTCAAAGCACATTTTTTGTTCTGGGTTGAAATACAATTCCCAATTTAGCAATTTCATAATTTAGTGGTTTCTGCTATATCAGAGCTATTTGAAATCTATCCCTAAAAGGGTATATAATATTCAAGGTGCACATAGGGTCATTCAGAATAACTTTTCACACACGCTACTGTGCATTTCCAAGTCTAATTCTGTCACTAAATCCATACCGGTCACCCAGCGCCTAAATACTAGGCCTCAAATTTATATCCCGCTAAATCTCTCGTTACCGCTGTCCTGTTGTGGCTGGGAAAGTTATTTAGTGTCCGTCAAAGCACATTTTTTGTTCTGGGTTGAAATACAATTCCCAATTTAGCAATTTCATAATTTAGTGGTTTCTGCTATATCAGAGCTATTTGAAATCTATCCCTAAAAGGGTATATAATATTCAAGGTGCACATAGGGTCATTCAGAATAACTTCACACACACGCTACTGTGCATTTCCAAGTCTAATTCTGTTAGTAAATCCATACCGGTCACCCAGCGCCTAAATACTAGGCCTCAAATTTATATCCCGCTGAATTTGAATACAATACATTGGGCCAAATAATATTTTTGTTGTTGTGGTGAACCATAACAATGAGAAAAACATCTAGTAAGGGACGCGGACGTGGACATGGTCGTGGTGGTGTTAGTGGACCCTCTGGTGCTGGGAGAGGACGTGGCCGTTCTGCCACATCCACACGTCCTAGTGTACCAACTACCTCAGGTCCCAGTAGCCGCCAGAATTTACAGCGATATATGGTGGGGCCCAATGCCGTTCTAAGGATGGTAAGGCCTGAGCAGGTACAGGCATTAGTCAATTGGGTGGCCGACAGTGGATCCAGCACGTTCACATTATCTCCCACCCAGTCTTCTGCAGAAAGCGCACAGATGGCGCCTGAAAACCAACCCCATCAGTCTGTCACATCACCCCCATGCATACCAGGGAAACTGTCTCAGCCTCAAGTTATGCAGCAGTCTCTTATGCTGTTTGAAGACTCCGCTGGCAGGGTTTCCCAAGGGCATCCACCTAGCCCTTCCCCAGCGGTGAAAGATATAGAATGCACTGACGCACAACCACTTATGTTTCCTGATGATGAGGACATGGGAATACCACCTCAGCATGTCTCTGATGATGACGAAACACAGGTGCCAACTGCTGCGTCTTTCTGCAGTGTGCAGACTGAACAGGAGGTCAGGGATCAAGACTGGGTGGAAGACGATGCAGGGGATGATGAGGTCCTAGACCCCACATGGAATGAAGGTCGTGCCACTGACTTTCACAGTTCGGAGGAAGAGGCAGTGGTGAGACCGAGCCAACAGCGTAGCAAAAGAGGGAGCAGTGGGCAAAAGCAGAACACCCGCCGCCAAGAGACTCCGCCTGCTACTGCCCGCCGCCATCTGGGACCGAGCACCCCAAAGGCAGCTTCAAGGAGTTCCCTGGCATGGCACTTCTTCAAACAATGTGCTGACGACAAGACCCGAGTGGTTTGCATGCTGTGCCATCAGAGCCTTAAGCGAGGCATTAACGTTCTGAACCTGAGCACAACCTGCATGACCAGGCACCTGCATGCAAAGCATGAACTGCAGTGGAGTAAACACCTTAAAACCAAGGAAGTCACTCAGGCTCCCCCTGCTACCTCTTCTGCTGCTGCCGCCTCGGCCTCATCTGCTGCTGCTGCCTCGGCCTCTTCCTCCGCCTCTGGAGGAACGTTGGCACCTGCCGCCCAGCAAACAGGGGATGTACCACCAACACCACCACCACCACCTCCGTCACCAAGCGTCTCAACCATGTCACACGGCAGCGTTCAGCTCTCCATCTCACAAACATTTGAGAGAAAGCGTAAATTCCCACCTAGCCACCCTCGATCCCTGGCCCTGAATGCCAGCATTTCTAAACTACTGGCCTATGAAATGCTGTCATTTAGGCTGGTGGACACAGACAGCTTCAAACAGCTCATGTCGCTTGCTGTCCCACAGTATGTTGTTCCCAGCCGCCACTACTTCTCCAAGAGAGCCGTGCCTTCCCTGCACAACCAAGTATCCGATAAAATCAAGTGTGCACTGCGCAACGCCATCTGTGGCAAGGTCCACCTAACCACAGATACGTGGACCAGTAAGCACGGCCAGGGACGCTATATCTCCCTAACTGCACACTGGGTAAATGTAGTGGCAGCTGGGCCCCAGGCGGAGAGCTGTTTGGCGCACGTCCTTCCGCCGCCAAGGATCGCAGGGCAACATTCTTTGCCTCCTGTTGCCACCTCCTCCTTCTCGGCTTCCTCCTCCTCTTCTTCCACCTGCTCATCCAGTCAGCCACACACCTTCACCACCAACTTCAGCACAGCCCGGGGTAAACGTCAGCAGGCCATTCTGAAACTCATATGTTTGGGGGACAGGCCCCACACCGCACAGGAGTTGTGGCGGGGTATAGAACAACAGACCGACGAGTGGTTGCTGCCGGTGAGCCTCAAGCCCGGCCTGGTGGTGTGCGATAATGGGCGAAATCTCGTTGCAGCTCTGGGACTAGCCAATTTGACGCACATCCCTTGCTTGGCGCATGTGCTGAATTTGGTGGTGCAGAAGTTCATTCACAACTACCCCGACATGTCAGAGCTGCTGCATAAAGTGCGGGCCGTCTGTTCGCGCTTCCGGCGTTCACATCCTGCTGCTGCTCGCCTGTCTGCGCTACAGCGTAACTTCGGCCTTCCCGCTCACCGCCTCATATGCGACGTACCCACCAGGTGGAACTCCACCTTGCACATGCTGGACAGACTGTGCGAGCAGCAGCAGGCCATAGTGGAGTTTCAGCTGCAGCACGCACGGGTCAGTCGCACTACAGAACAGCACCACTTCACCACCAATGACTGGGCCTCCATGCGAGACCTGTGTGCCCTGTTGCACTGTTTCGAGTACTCCACCAACATGGCCAGTGGCGATGACGCCGTTATCAGCGTTACAATACCACTTCTATGTCTCCTTGAGAAAACACTTAGGGCGATGATGCAAGAGGAGGTGGCCCAGGAGGAGGAGGAGGAGGAGGAAGAGGGGTCATTTTTAGCACTTTCAGGCCAGTCTCTTCGAAGTGACTCAGAGGGAGGTTTTTGGCAACAGCAGAGGCCAGGTACAAATGTGGCCAGACAGGGCCCACTACTGGAGGACGAGGAGGACGAGGATGAGGAGGAGGTGGAGGAGGATGAGGATGAAGCATGGTCACAGCGGGGTGGCACCCAACGCAGCTCGGGTCCATCACTGGTGCGTGGCTGGGGGGAAAGGCAGGACGATGACGATACGCCTCCCACAGAGGACAGCTTGTCCTTACCCCTGGGCAGCCTGGCACACATGAGCGACTACATGCTGCAGTGCCTGCGCAACGACAGCAGAGTTGCCCACATTTTAACCTGTGCGGACTACTGGGTTGCCACCCTGCTGGATCCACGCTACAAAGACAATGTGCCCACCTTACTTCCTGCACTGGAGCGTGATAGGAAGATGCGCGAGTACAAGCGCACGTTGGTAGACGCGCTACTGAGAGCATTCCCAAATGTCACAGGGGAACAAGTGGAAGCCCAAGGCCAAGGCAGAGGAGGAGCAAGAGGTCGCCAAGGCAGCTGTGTCAATGCCAGCTCCTTTGAGGGCAGGGTTAGCATGGCAGAGATGTGGAAAACTTTTGTCAACACGCCACAGCTAACTGCACCACCACCTGATACGCAACGTGTTAGCAGGAGGCAACATTTCACTAACATGGTGGAACAGTACGTGTGCACACCCCTCCACGTACTGACTGATGGTTCGGCCCCATTCAACTTCTGGGTCTCTAAATTGTCCACGTGGCCAGAGCTAGCCTTTTATGCCTTGGAGGTGCTGGCCTGCCCGGCGGCCAGCGTTTTGTCTGAACGTGTATTCAGCACGGCAGGGGGCGTCATTACAGACAAACGCAGCCGCCTGTCTACAGCCAATGTGGACAAGCTGACGTTCATAAAAATGAACCAGGCATGGATCCCACAGGATCTGTCCGTCCCTTGTCCAGATTAGACATTAACTACCTCCCCTTAACCATATATTATTGGACTCCAGGGCACTTCCTCATTCAATCCTATTTTTATTTCCATTTTACCATTATATTGCGAGGCTACCCAAAGTTGAATGAACCTCTCCTGTGTCTGGGTGCCGGGGCCTAAATATATGCCAATGGACTGTTCCAATGTTGGGTGACGTGAAGCCTGATTCTCTGCTATGACATGCAGAATGATTCTCTGCTGACATGAAGCCAGATTGTCTGTTACGGGACCTCTCTCCTCTGCCTGTGTGCTGGGCCTAAATATATGCCAATGGACTGTTGCAGTGGTGGCTGACGTGAAGCCTCATTCTCTGCTATGACATGCAGACTGATTCTCTGCTGACATGAAGCCAGATTCTCTGTTACGAGACCTCCCTCCTCTGCCTGGGTGCTGGGCCTAAATATATGCCAATGGACTGTTGCAGTGGTGGCTGACGTGAAGCCTCATTCTCTGCTATGACATGCAGACTGATTCTCTGCTGACATGAAGCCAGATTCTCTGTTACGGGACCTCTCTCCTCTGCCTGTGTGTGTGCTGGGCCTAAATATATGCCAATGGACTGTTGCAGTGGTGGCTGACGTGAAGCCTCATTCTCTGCTATGACATGCAGACTAATTCTCTGCTGACATGAAGACAGATTCTCTGTTACGGGACCTCTCTCCTCTGCCTGTGTGTGTGCTGGGCCTAAATATATGCCAATGGACTGTTGCAGTGGTGGCTGACGTGAAGCCTCATTCTCTGCTATGACATGCAGACTGATTCTCTGCTGACATGAAGCCAGATTCTCTGTTACGGGACCTCCCTCCTCTGCCTGGGTGCTGGGCCTAAATATATGCCAATGGACTGTTGCAGTGGTGGCTGACGTGAAGCCTCATTCTCTGCTATGACATGCAGACTAATTCTCTGCTGACATGAAGACAGATTCTCTGTTACGGGACCTCTCTCCTCTGCCTGTGTGTGTGCTGGGCCTAAATATATGCCAATGGACTGTTGCAGTGGTGGCTGACGTGAAGCCTCATTCTCTGCTATGACATGCAGACTGATTCTCTGCTGACATGAAGACAGATTCTCTGTTACGGGACCTCCCTCCTCTGCCTGGGTGCTGGGCCTAAATATATGCCAATGGACTGTTGCAGTGGTGGCTGACGTGAAGCCTCATTCTCTGCTATGACATGCAGACTGATTCTCTGCTGACATGAAGACAGATTCTCTGTTACGGGACCTCCCTCCTCTGCCTGGGTGCTGGGCCTAAATATATGCCAATGGACTGTTGCAGTGGTGGCTGACGTGAAGCCTCATTCTCTGCTATGACATGCAGACTAATTCTCTGCTGACATGAAGCCAGATTCTCTGTTACGGGACCTCTCTCCTCTGCCTGGGTGCTGGGCCTAAATTTATGAAAATGGACTCTTACAGTGGTGGGTGACGTGAAGCCAGATTCTCTGCTATGGGACCTCTCTCCAATTGATTTTGGTTAATTTTTATTTATTTAATTTTTATTTTAATTCATTTCCCTATCCACATTTGTTTGCAGGGGATTTACCTACATGTTGCTGCCTTTTGCAGCCCTCTAGCTCTTTCCTGGGCTGTTTTACAGCCTTTTTAGTGCCGAAAAGTTCGGGTCCCCATTGACTTCAATGGGGTTCGGGTTCGGGACGAAGTTCGGATCGGGTTCGGATCCCGAACCCGAACATTTCCGGGATGTTCGGCCGAACTTCTCGAACCCGAACATCCAGGTGTTCGCTCAACTCTAGAATTGACACATGTATGTGCCTTTTTTTTGGGTTTTGTTTTTTCAGCCACAGTGCAGCACCAGAGGCCAGAAAAATTAGGCATGTACACATGCCTGAAAAATTTGGTATTGTTGCAGCCGCTGCTGTAGCAGCAGCCGGAAAAATTGATGTTTTCCAGGCAGAAAGGTGACTAAAATATTGCGGCTTGAACCCTAGTTGGTGACGGAGAATTCACGAAAGTCATCTGATATGCAGACATTAAATACAGCAGCGTGGGGACCATTTTGAGGCCAAGGCATGTCATCAGGCCTTTTGTTAGTCAAGCATATCCCCCACTGTCAGTTCCTTCGGGATCCAAGCATCATTCATCTTAATGAAGGTGAGGTAATCAACACTTTTTTGACCGAGGCGACTTCTTTTGTCAGTGACAATGCCTCCTGCTGCACTGAAGGTCCTTTCTGACAGGACACCTAAAGCGGGGCAGGCCAGAAGTTCTATCGCAAACTGGGATAGCTCAGGCCACAGGTCAAGCCTGCACACCCAGTAGCCAAGGGGTTCATCGCTCCTCAGAGTGTCGATATCTGCAGTTAAGGCGAGCTAGTCTGCTACCTGTCGGTCGATTCGTTCTCTAAGGCTGGATCCCGAAGGGCTGTGGTGATGTGTAGGACTGAAAAAGCTCTGCATGTCCTCCATCAACAACACATCTGTAAAGCGTCCTGTCCTTGCCGCCGTGGTCATGGTAGGAGGAGGATTACTTTCACCTCTTCCCCAGTTAGATTCCCGTTGTGCTGTGACATCCCCCTTATAAGCTGTGTAAAGCATATTTTTTTGTTTGGTTTTGAACTGCTGCATCCTTTCTGACTTTCGGTAATTTGGTAACATTTCTGCCACTTTCTGCCTATACTGGAGGTCTAGTAGCGTGGCCACTTAGTATAGGTCGTTCTCCTTCATCCTTTTTATATGAGGGTCCCTCAACAGACTTGACAGCATGAAAGACCCCATTTGCACAAGGTTGGATGCCGAGCTACTCATTTCTTGTTCCTACTCCTCACTGATGTCATTGACGGTCTGTTCTTCCCCCCAGCAAAGTACAACACCACGGGTCCCCAATAGGTGACAACAACGAGCACCCTGGGATGCCTGCTGTGGTTGGTCTTCGTCCTCCTCAAAGCCACATTCCTCCTCTGACTCCTCATACTCCTCTTGCAGCGTTGCCGCAGGTCCGGCAAGCAATGATGACAAAGCTGTTTCTGGTGGTGATGGTGACCACAACTCTTCCTCTTCCTCTTCCTCTTCACGCTTATCTACAGCCTGATCCAGCACTCTTCGCAGGGCACGCTCCAGGAAGAAAACAAACGGGATGAGGTCGCTGATGGTGCCTTCGGTGTGACTGACTAGGTTTGTCACCTCCTCAAAAGGACGCATGAGCCTACAGGCATTGCGCATGAGCGTCTAGTAACGTGGCAAAAAAATTCCCAGCTCCGCAGAGGCTGTCCTAGCACCCCGGTCATACAAATACTTGTTGACAGCTTTTTCTTGTTGGAGCAGGCGGTCGAACATAAAGAGTGTTAAATTCCAACGTGTCAGGCTGTTGCAAATCAAGCGCCTCACTGGCATGCTGTTTCGGCGCTGAATGTCTGAAAAGTGCGCCATTGCCGTGTAGGAACGCCTGAAATGGCCACACACCTTCCTGGCCTGCTTCAGGACATCCTGTAAGCCTGGGTACTTAGACACAAAGCGTTGTACAATAAGATTCAACACATGTGCCATGCACGGCACATGTGACAACTTGCCCAAATTCAATACCGCCAACAAATTGCTTCTATTGTCACACACCACTTTGCCGATCTCCAGTTGGTGCCGGGGTCAGCCACTGATCCACCTGTGCGTTCAGGGCGGACAGGAGTGCTGGTCCGGTGTGGCTCTCTGCTTTCAGGCAAGTCAACCCCAAGACAGCGTGACACTGTCGTATCCGGGATGTGGAATAGCCCCTGGGGAGCTGGGGAGATTCTGTTGATGTGCAGCCAGATGCCGCTGCAGAAGAGGACTCAGCCGAGGAGGTTATCAAAGAGGATGGAGTAGGAGGAGTAGAGGATGTGGCAGTAGGCCTGCCTGCAAGTCGTGGCGGTGTCACCAACTCCGTTGCAGAGCCACACATTCCATGCTTGGCAGCCATCAGCAGGTTTACCCAATGCGCAGTGTAGGTGATATACCTGCCCTGACTGTGCTTTGCAGACCAGGTATCAGTGGTCAGATGGACTCTTGCCCCAATACTGTATGCCAGAGATGCCATGACTTTCTTTTCAATCACTGAGTAGAGGTTTGGGATTGCCTTTTTTGAAAAAAGATTTGTCCGGGTACCTTCCACTGTGGTATCCCAATAGCGACAAATTTTTTGAAGGCCTCAGACTCCACTAGCTGGTATTGTAAAAGCTGTCAGGCTAAGAGTTCCATCAAGCTAGCTGTCAGACGCCGGGCAAGTGGGTGACTCTATGACATTGGCTTCTTACGCTCAAACATTTCCTTTACAGACACCTGACTGTGGGCAGATGAGATGGAACTGCTGAAGGTGAGAGGCGGAGTGGTGGGTGGTTGAGAGGGGGCAAGGAGGACACCAGTGGTTGACGTGGCTGAAGATGCTGGACCAGGAGGAGGATGGTGGCTTTGAGTTTGTGTGCTGCTTGTACTCATGTGTTGATCCCATTGGCGTTTGTGATGTGAGATCATGTGCCTTCGCAAATCAGTTGTACCAAGGTGGGTGTTGGACTTCCCACGACTCAGTTTCTTTTGGCACAGGTTGCAAATGGCATTGCTGTTATCAGAGTCAGACACACAAAAAAAATGCCACATTGCTGAGCTTTGCAATGACGGCATTCTGTTGGTGGCAACAGCATGCGTTGATTGACATGCTGTCTGGCTGACCCCGAGTGACGATACATGCTGTCTGACTGTGCCACTAGCTCGCTGCGACAACCTCCCCCTGCTTCCAACTCGTCTCCCCCTTCTCTCTGTCTCCCCTTCTGAACTTTCCCCCTCTTCTTCTCTTCGAGCAGGCACCCACGTGGCATCCACGGACACATCATCATCATCATCATCAACCGCTTTACTTGTATCTGACACCTCAGCAAAGGAAGCAGCAGCGGGTACAACATCATCATCATCATCATCACACTGTACGTCCATGTGTGTAATGCTGCCTGACTGAGACATATCCCTGTTATCTACATCCTCTGGCAATAATGGTTGCACATCTCTAATTTCATCCAACTGAGGTGTAAATAACTAATCTGAGGGATCAAGTGAAGTGGCTTTGGTGGCTGTGGTGGTAGTGGTGGTGGTGTCGGTGGGCGGGAGTGTGGTAACTTGAGAGCAGGTGACCAAAGCTGAGCTGGAGGCGGATGGTGCGTCAAAGTTCTTAGCGGAAGCTGTTAAAGATTGTGTGTCCTGTGTAAGCCAGTCAACTATTTTCTACAAATTTTTTGGGTTCAGGGTATGTGGCCTCTGAACACTGGGCATTATTCCAGGGCCAGTGGAAATCATAGCACCACGACCACGACAGCCCCTGCGGGGTGGCCTGCCTCTGCCTGTCATTTTTGTTTGGGGATAAGTGGTACTATGCGTGCAAGGTACTGTGCCACCCTATATAAGTGGTGGGCAGTGGGCACAGTACAGTCTGTGTGGGCATGACACACACTGGCTTGCTGCTGGGATTATATCACAGAAAAATATTAAATAGATTTTTTTTTTATCTGCAAGGTATTTGTGAGTGACACCCTGTAACGGTATGAGTGGAGGCCTAGCCAGTGGCCACAGTACAGGCTGTGGGCCAGACATACACTGGCTTGCAACTGGGATTATATCACAGAAAAATATTAAATATAATTTTTTTATCTGCAAGGTATTTGTGAGTGAGTGATACCCTGTAACGGTATGAGTGGAGGCCTAGCCAGTGGCCACAATACAGGCTGTGTGGGCCTGACACAAAGTGGCTTGCAACTGGGATTATGTCACAGAAAAATATTAAATAGAATTTTTTTTTATCTGCAAGGTATTTGTGAGTGAGTGACACTCTATAACGGTATGAGTGGAGGCCTAGCCAGTGGCCACAGTACAGTCTGGGGCCAGACACACACTGGCTTGCAACTGGGATTATATCACAGAAAAATATTAAATATAATTTTTTTTTATCTGCAAGGTATTTGTGAGTGAGTGACACCCTGTAACGGTATGAGTGGAGGCCTAGCCAGTGGCCACAGTACAGTCTGGGGCCAGACATACACTGGCTTGCAACTGGGATTATATCACATAAAAATATTAAATAGAATTTTTTTTATCTGCAAGGTATTTGTGAGTGAGTGACACCCTGTAACGGTTTGAATGGAGGCCTAGCCAGTGGCCACAGTACAGTCTGTGGGCCAGACACACACTGGCTTGCAACTGGGATTATATCACAGAAAAATATTAAATAGAATTTTTTTTTATCTGCAAAGTATTTGTGACTTACACCCTGTAACAGTATGAGTGGAGGCCTAGCCAGTGGCCACAGTACACACACTGGCTTGCAACTAAGATTATATCACAGAAAAATATAAAATTGTATTTTTTTTTATCTGCAAGGCATTGTTTGTGACACCCTGTATGAATGGTGTGCACACAGTACTGTCTGTGACTGAGCCTGCAGCAGATGAGTCTGTGGACACAGAACACTGCCCTAGCTAACGCTTTCCCTATTAGATCAGCAGCACTGTCCCTCCTCTCACTGAGAATGCAGCTTCCGAATGAATCTAAAATGGATGCTGTCCAGGAGGTGGGAGGGTCTGGGAGGGAGGGTCTGCTGCTGATTGGCTGGAATTTGTCTGCTGACTGTGAGGTACAGGGTCAAAGTTTACTCAATGATGATGTATAGGGGGCGGACCGAACATTGCATATGTTCGCCCGCCGCGGCGAACGCGAACAAGCTATGTTCGCCGGCGAATAGTTCAGGACATCACTATCCATAGTCTCTCTTCAGATCAATAGGTACCTGCTCATTGTTATATATATATGCCATGAACCAAATATATACATATACAATAAGGAGGAGAATACATATACAGTACAGACCAAAAGTTGGACACATCTTCTCATACAAAGAGTTTTCTTTATTTTCATGACTATGAAAATTGTAGATTCACACTGAAGGCATCAAAACTATTAATTAACACATGTGGAATTATATACATAACAAAATGTGTGAAACAACTGAAAATATGTCATATTCTAGGTTCTTCAAAGTAGCCACCTTTTGCTTTGATTACTGCTTTGCACACTCTTGGCATTCTCTTGATGAGCTTCAAGAGGTAGTCACCTGAAATGGTCTTCCAACAGTTTTGAAGGAGTTCCCAGAGATGCTTAGCACTTGTTGGCCCTTTTGCCTTCACTCTGTGGTCAAGCTCACCCCAAACCTTCTCGATTGGGTTCAGGTCCGGTGACTGTGGAGGCCAGGTCATCTGGCGCAGCACCCCATCACTCTCCTTCATGGTCAAATAGCCCTTACACAGCCTGGAGGTGTGTTTGGGGTCATTGTCCTGTTGAAATATAAATGATGGTCCAACTAAACGCAAACCTGATGGAATAGCATGCCGCTGCAAGATGCTGTGGTAGCTATGCTGGTTCAGTATGCCTTCAATTTTGAATAAATCCTCAATAGTGTCACCAGCAAAGAACCCCCACACCATCACACCTCCTCCTCCATGCTTCACGGTGGGAACCAGGCATGTAGGGTCCATCCGTTCACCTTTTCTGCGTCGCACAAAGACACGGTGGTTGGAACCAAAGATCAAAAATTTGGACTCATCAGACCAAAGCACAGATTTCCACTGGTCTAATGTTCATTCCTTGTGTTCTTTAGCCCGAACAAGTCTTTTCTGCTTGTTGCCTGTCCTTAGCAGTGGTTTCCTACCAGATATTCTACCATGAAGGCCGGATTCACACAGTCTCCTCTTAACAGTTGTTCTAGAGATGTGTCTGCTGCTAGAACTCTGTGTGGCATTGACCTGGTCTCTAATCTGAGCTGCTGTTAACCTGCGATTTCTGAGGCTGGTGACTCGGATGAACTTATCCTCTGCAGCAGAGGTGACTCTTGGTCTTCCTTTCCTGCGGCGGTCCGCATGTGAGCCAGTTTCTTTTTAGCGCTTGATGGTTTTTGTGACTGCACTTGGGGGCACTTTCAAAGTTTTCCCAATTGACTGACCTTCATTTCTTAAAGTAATGATGGCCACTCGATGTCGCTAATCAGCACTAGTACTATATAGAATCTGTAAGTGATCAAGACTGATCTCATTCAGATCTATATAAGTACATTAGGGTCACCTTAGGCTCTACAAAACGCAATGTTCGCCCGATCAGGCCTGATCTTGTGCGCACACTTACGTTCAGTCCGCCCCACTGCAGTGACAGAATATTTTTTTCTGATCACTGCAAAAACACTGTAAAATCGCTGCGCCGCTATAAAGATCACTTTTGAGCTTTTTGGATCTTCATTAGTGATCGCAGCTTTACTTCGCAAGCACTCCTTTTTACTAGGTAGGTTTGCTCTTTTTCCTGGGTAGTCTCAGAGGAATACCCCCTAAATTTAGTGAGCCCAAAATGTCAAACAAGGGGTATTCTGCTGAATAGGCCTACAGGATTCTGGCCGTGATGGTTGAACGCGATGGGGACGCCTCACCCGCTGAATCCAGTGGTTCAGAATATGAACCTGTAGACAGCAGTGGCACTCTAACCGCTAGCAAAGATGACAAGGTAGAGGTCCCTGCTATGGTCAGGCGTACCCGATCCCATGTCAGGGTTCTGCATACCCCGCATGATGAGCCTCATTTGCAGCAGAGTGGTGCTAGCGCTGATCTTGTTTATGGTGCGGCATACACCAGCTGCGCAGCACATCCTGGACCTTCTACCAGCACTGTCGTATTCCCTGGTGAAGTGGCGAGCACCAGAAGGGCAGTTCCAGCTGGTACGGTGGCACGTGCAATAACTTCCCCTTCGCAGCCACCGCGTTCACAGGCCCGTAGAACCCTTAGTCTCCCAGAGGTGCTGGCAAATCCTAATTGGCACTCCTCTGCTTCCACCGCACCCGTATTGCCCCCTTTCACCGCCCAGTCTGGAGTTCGCGTGGAGACGGCTCATTTAGGATCGGCCCTTCAGTTTTTTTAGCTGTTCTTCACCGCGGATCTCTATGACCTAGTTGTGGCAGAAACCAACCGCTACGCCACACAGTTTATTACCGCCAATCCGGAAAGCTTCTATGCCCAGCCTTACCGGTGGAAACCAGTCACAGTTTCCGAGTTAAAAAATGTTTTGGGCCTTATCATCAGCATGGGTCTAACTAAAAAAAATGTATTGCGGTCATATTGGTCTAAAGACCCAATACATTACATGCCCATGTTCTCTGCTGCAATGTCCAGGGCACGTTTTGAGGTCATCATGTGCTTTATGCATTTCGCTGACAATAACACCTGTCATCCAAGAGGCCACCCTGCTTATGACCAGCTCCACAAAATTCGGCCCCTCATAGACCATTTGTCATCCAGATTTGCAGATGCGTATACCCCTAATCAAAACATCTGCATAGACAAGTCCCTAGTACATTTTACTGGGCGCCTTGGCATAAAACAGTACAAACCGGATTCCCAAAAAGTTGGGACACTAAACAAATTGGGAATAAAAACTGAATGCAATGATGTGGAGATGGCAAATGTCAATATTTTATTTGTAATAGAACGTAGATGACAGATCAAACGTTTAATCCGAGTAAATGTATCATTTTAAAGGAAAAATACGTTGATTCAAATTTTCACGGTGTCAACAAATCCCAAAAAAGTTGGGACAAGTAGCAATAAGAGGCTGGAAAAAGTAAATTTGAGCATAACGAAGAGCTGGAAGACCAATTAACACTAATTAGGTCAATTGGCAACATGATTGGGTATAAAAAGAGCTTCTCAGAGTGGCAGTGTCTCTCAGAAGCCAAGATGGGTAGAGGATCACCAATTCCCACAATGTTGCGCAGAAAGATAGTGGAGCAATATCAGAAAGGTGTTACCCAGCGACAAATTGCAAAGACTTTGCATCTATCATCATCAACTGTGCATAACATCATCCGAAGATTCAGAGAATCTGGACCAATCTCTGTGCGTAAGGGTCAAGGCCGTAAAACCATACTGGATGCCCGTGATCTCCGGGCGCTTAAACAACACTGCACCACAAACAGGAATGCTACTGTAAAGGAAATCACAGAATGGGCTCAGGAATACTTCCAGAAACCATTGTCAGTGAACACAATCCACCGTGCCATCCGCCGTTGCCAGCTGAAACTCTACAGTGCAAAGAAGAAGCTATTTCTAAGCAAGATCCACAAGCTCAGGCGTTTTTACTGGGCCAGGGATCATTTAAAATGGAGTTTGGCAAAATGGAAGACTGTTCTGTGGTCAGACGAGTCACGATTCGAAGTTCTTTTTGGAAATCTGGGACGCCATGTCATCCGGACCAAAGAGGACAAGGACAACCCAAGTTGTTATCAACGCTCAGTTCAGAAACCTGCATCTCTGATGGTATGGGGTTGCATGAGTGCGTGTGGCATGGGCAGCTTGCATGTCTGGAAAGGCACCATCAATTCAGAAAAATATATTCAGGTTCTAGAACAACATATGCTCCCATCCAGACGTCATCTCTTTCAGGGAAGACCCTGCATTTTTCAACAAGATAATGCCAGACCCCATTCTGCATCAATCACAACATCATGGCTGCGTAGGAGAAGGATCCGGGTACTGAAATGGCCAGTCTGCAGTACAGATCTTTCACCTATAGAGAACATTTGGCGCATCATAAAGAGGAAGGTGCAACAAAGAAGGCCCAAGACGATTGAACAGTTAGAGGCCTGTATTAGACAAGAATGGGAGAGCATTCCTATTTCTAAACTTGAGAAACTGGTCTCCTCGGTCCCCAGACGTCTGTTGAGTGTTGCAAGAAGAAGGAAAGATGCCACACAGTGGGGAAAATGGCCTTGTCCCAACTTTTTGGGGATTTGTTGACACCATGAAATTCTGATTCAACATATTTTTCCCTTAAAATGGTACATTTTCTCAGTTTAAACTTTTGTTCCGTGATTTATGTTCTATTCTGAATAAAATATTAGAAGTTGGCACCTCCACATCATTGCATTCAGTTTTTATTCACGATTTGTATAGTGTCCCAACTTTTTTGGAATCCGGTTTGTACATCCCCAGCAAGCGCGCCCGGTATGGGGTCAAACTATATAAGCTCTGTGAAAGGGCCACAGGCTATACATATCGTTTTAGGGTCTATGAGGGAAAAGACTCAAAACTGGAGCCGGTCGGATGTCCTGACTACCTGGGGAGCAGTGCAAGATTGTCTGGGACTTGGTGTCACCCTTACTCCACAAGGGATACACTTATACATGGACAATTTTTACTCAAGCGTGGCCCTCTTTCGGCACTTACATCTAGTCGGAATTCAATGCTGTGGCACCGCGCGACCTAGTCGCCGGGGCTTTCCCCAACGGCTCGTTAGTACCTGACTTGCACGGGGGGAGAGGGCTGCCTTGTGTGACCAAGAACTGCTTGCGGTGAAGTGGAGGGACAAGAGGGACGTTTACCTTCTGTCCACCATTCATGCAGACACAACTGTCCAAATTGAAAGGGCAACTGGAGTCATTGTGAAACCCATCTCTGTCCACGACTATAACCTTCACATGGGAGGGGTGGACTTCAATGACCAGATGTTGGCTCCCTATTTAGTTTCCCGACGCACAAGACGCTGGTATAAGAAGGTGTCTGTATATTTGATTCAATTGGCTGTATATAATAGTTTTGTTCTCTACAGTAAGGCTGGGAGAACAGGAACCTTTCTAAAATTCCAGGAAGAGATCATTTCGGAAATCCTGTATCCAGGAGGGTCCGTGCCCCAAGTCCCTGATGTAGTGAGCCGGCTACATGGCAGACACTTCCCGTCTGTCTATCCTGGGAACCCCAACTCAACGTTCCCCAAGAAAAAGATTTTGTGTCTGTAGCAGGGGTGGAATAAGGCGTGACACCACCTTTTTTTGTCCTGACTGTCCTGACCAGCCTGCCCTATGCATAGGGGAGTATTTCCGCAAGTTCCACACTCAGGTACACTATTAGCATAGGGATTGCGTGACACAGGACAGGCACACAGGGGTCTTAGGGCCCTTTCACACAGAGCTGCCACAAACCTCTCCTCTCACCTGGGACAAAGTACATAATGTACTTCACCACATCTTTGGGCGATTTGCGCTTTGCACATTGTCCCATGGGGAAGGAGAGGTTTGTCCTATAAAAAAGGTAAAAAAAAAAATCCAAAAAATCACTAGTAAGCTAAAAAGTTATTGTTCTGTTTCAAAAGTTTATAAAAGTTAATGTTCAGTTTAAATGTTATCTAAAGTTAATGTTACTAAATTTATTGCGTTGCGGCCTGTTTTTTTTTTTACCTTCTAGGTCAGGCATGTCCAAACTGCGGCCCTCCAGCTGTTGCAAAACTACAACTCCCAGCATGCCCTAATAGCTGTAAGCTACCCAGGCATGCTGGGAGTTGTAGTTTTGCAACAGCTGGGGGGCCGCAGTTTGGAGATGCCTGTTCTAGGTGGACCAAGCGATCAAGCAGCTGCAGCACTGATGTGCATTCTGACAGAAGCATTGCGCTGCTGTCAGATTACACAAAAGTCGGTGTATGCGGCGCTGCAAGACAAGATTTCTCCTCTGCAGTAAAAAAAGATACGTTTGCCGAGGCTTATGAGCTGAGGGGGCGGCGGTGTTCATATGCTTTGGGAAACATTTTTTATAAAAAACAAAAAATTCCCGGCAATGATTTATTCATCCACATCGATTGATGTGCATGGAGAAATCGGGTTTGCCAGGGCATACGAGCTAAGTGGATATGGATGTTGGGCGGAGCTCCTATGTCGTGGCCTTTCCCCTCCTTTATTTTTGGGGGCAGAGATTTTTTCATCCACATTGATCGATGCGAATGAAGAAATCTGTGCCATCCATTTTTTCTTTCGGCCCAGAGGCTATTTTTACATATACCCATGCTGGGTGAGAGAAATATCTCGGCAAAAGACAACTTTTCCCATTTTTTTATACAAAGTTGTCATTTGACAGAGATATTTATCTCACCCAGCATGGGCATGTGTAAAAAGACACCCCAAAACACATTGCCCAACTTCTCCTGGGTACAGCGATACCACATGTGTGACACTTTTTTGCAGCCTGGGTGGCAAAGGGGCCCACATTCCAAAGAGCACCTTTAGGATTTCACAGGGCATTTTGTACACATTTTGATTTCAAACTACTTCTCACGCATTAGGGCCCCTAAAATGCCAGGGCAGTATAACTTCCCCACAAGTGACCCCATTTTGGAAAGAAGACACCCCAAGGTATTTTGTGATGGGCATAGTGAGTTCATGGAAGTTTTTATTTTTTGTCACAAGTTAGTGGAATATGAGACTTTGTAAGGAAAAAATAAAATAAAAAATCATCATTTTCCGCTAACTTGTGACAAAAAATAAACAGTTCTATGAACTCACTATGCCCATCAGTGAATACTTTAGGGTGTCTACTTTCCGAAATGGGGTCATTTGTGGGGTTTTCTACTGTCTGGGCATTGTAGAACCTCAGGAAACATGACAGGTGCTCAGAAAGTCAGAGCTGCTTCAAAAATAAAATTTTTGTACCATAGTTTGTAAACGCTATTATGGGCCAGATTTATCATTACTCTGACACCTCACTCCACTTTAAAATATGGCTAAAGTCCTTTAAGACTGTAATAAATGTGGTTTGACGATAGCAATTTATCTGTCTGTAAGCAGCTTTACAAAAATCGCACATCTTTACGAAAAAGTAGCACGTTTTTATGAAAAAGTTGCATGTTATATTAAAAAGTCTCATAAGATAAGCATGGTCCTCACTGGAGTGAAATTGCGACTTTTTAAATAGTCCCAATAGTAAATCTGTCTAGAGATTCATTTACATAACAAAACACGCCCACTTTCAGAAAACTGGCGAGCATAGTGCAGAGCAGAAAAAAGTCGCAAATTTGTGAGCAGTTTTAGAGTTTGGGACTTTTTTGGGGACTTTTTCACTCCATTATTCTGACCTGAGCTAATGATAAATCTGGCCCTATAACTTTTACCCAAACCATTTTTTGTTTTACTCAAACATTTTTTTTTTTATCAAAGACATGTAGAACAAAAAATTTAGAGAAGAATTTATATAGAAATGTAGTTTTTAAAAAAAGAATTACAACTGAAAGTGAAAAATTACATTTTGTTTCAAAAATGTCTGTAAATTTCGATTAATAACAAAAAAGTAAAAATGTCAGCAGCAATGAAATACCAGCAAATGAAAGCTCTATTAGTGAGAAGAAAAGGAGGTAAAATTCATTTGGGTGGTAAGTTGCATGACCGAGCAATAAACCGTTAAAGTTGTGGAGTGCCGATTTGTAAAAAAGGGCCTGGTCACTAGGGGGGTATAAACCTGTGGTTCTTAAGTGGTTAAAGAGGGACCCCCGTATAAAAAGCATAAAGGGCAAGGAGCAGTACTGGGTGGCAACGTACTTAGACCCCCGGTACAAACACAAAATGGCGGAAATGTTATCACCATCACAGAGGGCGGTAAGAATGCAGCACTTCCAGGTCTTGCTTCGATTAATGCTGCATTCTGCTTTTGCGGGCGCTGGCAGAGGAATTTCCACTCATAGAGGAACAGTTGCGGGTACCAGTCCTTCAGCACATGAAAGAAAAGGGCAGTTTGAACGTGTGTTGATCGCTACAGATATGAGATCATTCTTGCAGCCAACCCATTGACAGCCATCCTCCGGATCCAGCCCCAGGGATGGCCTAGACCGACAGGTGCCCGACTACATCGGGTTAACGGCTGATGTGGACGCTCTGAAAAGCGATGAACCCCTGGACTACTGGTTGTGCAGGATTGACCTGTGTCCTTTCCGAAATGACGTTCAGCGCAGCAGGGGGGATTGTGACCGATTAACGCACTCGCCTAGCTCACGACAGTGTAGACTACCTCACATTTCTAAAAATGAATGAGGCATGGATATCTGAGGAATTCAACACCTGTGATGAGTCGAGCACGTTTAAATGTATTTCCTCATGACAGCCCACAAATATCCGCCACCACCCAGAACAAATCATGGTCCCTGTCTTAGGTAAATACAGCGACATAAAAGGCCTTTTATGTCCATTGAATGCCTAATTTTTGGGGCCTGTACTGGCCGACAGTTACATATTTATCCTGTGACCGCCTAATGTACCTCCAGCCACAGAATCCAAAGTTCTTTGCTGTCAGGTGAATGCCTATTAGCTAATTTTAGGGGCCTGTACTGGTTAGCAGTTACATATTTTTCCTGTGACTACCTAATGTACCCCCAGCCACAGAATCCAAAGTTCTTTGCTGTCATGGGAATGCCTATTGGCTAATTTTTGGGGCCTGTACTGGTCGACAGTTATATATTTATCCTGTGACCGCCTAATGTACCTCCAGCCACAGAATCCAAAGTTCTTTGCTGTCAGGAGACTGCCTATTGGCTAATTTTTGGGGCCTGTACTGGCCAACAGTTACATTTTTATCCTGTGACCGCCAAATGTACCTCCAGCCACAAAATCCAAAGCTCTATGCTGTCAGGTGAATGCCTATTGCCTAATTTTTGGGGCCTGTACTGGCCGACAGTTACTTTTTTTATCTCTAGCCACGTAATCACGCCCTTGTCTCACTCCTCTGCCTCTCATTATGGTGGCGTATGAAACGCATTCACCATAAGGACCTAATGTCACAGGGTCATGTGACTGTGCCCCCCCCTCTACTGTGCTCCTCACCCCGTACTGTGCTCCCTTATACCCTGCATTGTGGCCTCTTACCACACCTCTTACCACACCCTGTGCAGTGCCCCTAGTCAATCCCTGTACTTTGCCCTCTTATACTCTTTTATCCGGTCACGGCATGGCATTGTTATACGGTCACTGTGCAGAGGTGTTATCCGGTCAATGTATGGCAGTGGTATCCAATATCTGGATGGCCATAACTGTATCCCTTTCCATGCCCATATGAGGAGGGTAAAATATGCAGATTGCGGTGCTAAGGACCTTTGCGCCACAATCTGTGTCAGAAATACGCCTAACAGAAGTATTTCTATATACTAAATGATCACCTAATTGTATTATAATTCGGGGGTATGGCTAATATCTTTATATTAAATAGATTCTAGTGTATTATACTGTGACCTTTATTTCCCATCAGAAAATGATCCTTGGGAAACACAGTCCTCATCCCTGACCACCAGGACCAGTTAGAGCTCTGTCAGTACATGGCGGCCTGCCCTCTCCGCCACGCTGCTCCGCTGTGTACTGGTGCTTATTCTGCCACTAGAGCTGAGTTCACATCCTATTTTTGCCATCCATTTAATGCATACCAAACATTTATGTGTTAAAAGATGCCTCAGACTGATGCCGTACAGTGGCGTCCGTTCACCATACAGTTCAATGGTAGAAAAAAAATGTACGTTAACGTTAAAGGATACAAAAACATGGAGTGCTGCACATTTTTATACATCAAACCGATAGGAAATTAAAATTTTCTAGGCTCCAGCAGGGCACATTTTTGAGAGTTTCCCTTTAAGGCGCATACAAATGATTTTTTGTGGGAATTTTTGCCGATAATCCCCCTCTGGTATATCACTGTCCATGTTGTGGGACTATTTGTGTACTTCTAGTAAGTGTTTGCTGGCTGCAAATATGAGCTGAAGGTTTTTCAGGTTCGCCTGCCATTAAAGTGAATTGGGCCCGCTGCGAACTTGCTGCTCACGAACATTTGATCGCATTTGCGTGTTCGCGAACCGTCCCGGCCAATGTTCGTCCATGACTAGCAGTGAGCACCTTTTAGAAGTCAAAGTAAGGAAAATTAATGGAGCCCAATAAAACCTGTCCTCAAACAGCCTCTCCATAAAGTTATTGAATAGATTTATAAATATAGTCAATCATTTCATAATCTTAAAACTCAACAATATGGTCATTAATAACTAGACAATATTTATGTACCCTTAGAGGACCTTGTGATTTTCAATTTTTGCGTTTTCTTTATTCACTCCCTGCCTTCCCGGAGTCCTATCTTTTATATTTTTCCATTCACATAGCCTTATGAGAGCTTATTTTTTATTTTACTTTCTAACTGCACCATTTATGGTTGCATACAATATAGTGAGAAGCAGGAATAAAATTTCAAATGGGGTGGAACTGGGCAAAACCTTTTTTTTTTTTTTTTACACAGTTCACTATGCGGTAAAATTGCCATGTTTGACCTTCATTATCCAGGTCAGTAGGATTACAATGATACCACACTTCTACAGTTTTTCTTGCGTTTTAACCCTGAAAAAACAATACAAACTTTTTTCATCACTGTAGTTTGACCCCTATAACTTTTTTGTAGTTATGTGTACGGAGCTGTGTGGGGGCTCATTTTTTGCGGGACAATCTGTACTTTTCAGTGATACCAATTTGAAGTGTGTATGATTTTTCTGTTATGCCATTTGCCGTATGGCATTAATATTGCTATATTTTAATTGTATGGGCATTTTCGCACGCGACAATGCCCATGATGTTTATTTTTTTATTGGTTAAGTATTTTTATTTTAAGGAAAAGGGGGTGATTTTAACTTTTATATTTTTTTATATTTTTTTAAAAAAATGTAAACTTGTTTTTACTTTTGTTTTTGTTTCCCTGGGCGACTATAACTGGCAAACATTAGATTGCCCATTGTGTTAATTGATGGCTGATCGCTTACATGTGCCGCGGGTCTCTGCTTTTTTAAACAGCAGAAAGCTGGCAGCTACGTGCCCCCGCTGCATGCATGAGTGGGCGCCATGTTTAAAGACATGACTTATACAGCGGAGGTCATGAAGGGGTTAATGTAAGATTTGTATAGTCCTATTTTCTGCTTTAATATGAATGACAAATGAACACTTGCTTAGTACATATATGCTTTTTGTAGAATTGACAAGTTAAACTAAATTACTACTTAAGAACATATTCTTTATGTAGTTTAGACAAGAACATTTACTGTATGAGAAACACCTTCTGCCTATTAATAAACCGTTCCTGTGGTGCTTTAGAGGACTATTTCGTTTCGCACATACTGTGACGAGTAATACAATGAAGCACATTTATTATTACTACATAGGAACATTTTTCTCATTTTTCTTCTGTCTTTAGTTCCTGCTCAGGATGTTGCTTTCAGGCATCTGGAATTCTGAAGGTCTCTTGACTATTGTACTTTGCAAAACTACAGCGACTAATTACATCAATTTATCAAATAATTACAGTTAAGCAATCTGCCTTTTTGTACCCATTTCAGAGAGTTTTGCTTCAGGGAGTGTTCTAGATGACTGCTTGCATCATTTATGTGCATTATAGAATTTGTGATGTACAGTATTAAATGCTACATTCACCGACTTAGCATTATTTTGATTAATAAGCAGTGTGTCTCATATTTTTTGATCATACAATTTAAAGCTTGACAACAGCTTTTACATGAGCGTGTTGAAAATAGGCTTATATTGCATTACTCTATACCAAGTTATCTCTATTCTTCATAGAATAGAGAATTGGCATCTCAGTAGGGTATACATCACACTATATGCCAAATTATTACTCTGATTTTTACACTAATGGGATCTAGGCAAACATCGCATTTAATTAGATAAAAGCTTTCAGTCACAGAAAACAGTGTGCATATGGATAAGGCCAAACGGTCAAGCCTGCGGCAAACAGCAGGCCATACCCATCTAGAGTAGCCAATGTGGTTTTTGGTTTCCTAGGATCATCATGGCCTGTCATGTGTGGCTGTCCAGACCAACACCGGATCATTTGGTATTACTATTATTCCTTGGGTAGACGGGTCTATAGAGAGCAATGAGAATTTCATTTTTACAGGTGCTACTTGTATTTAGCTTTTTAGCAAAGGCCTAAATTGGAGCGGCTGAGCCTCAATAGAGAATGTTTAACATCAAATTATGAAAAAAAAAAAATCATTATTATTAGAATTGATCCACATGGAACAAGATTGCATTATTTTAATTGGATATTGAAATGGAACAAACAATCCTTTTCCTTATGATAACTAATTTGGTAGATCTTCATTCTTAATGATCAGTTCTTAATGATGCCACAAAAGCTGATTGTCCCTGCTTTATAAACTTCATATGTGGTAAAATGACCGCCATTCACAATCATGTAAATACCAAAAAATGCTCTAACAAGTTGTCCCTTTGATGAAAGGTACAGCTACACAGCAACACTGGTCACACAACATGCTTCATGGCCAGGATAAATGTTCTCATAGAAAAGAATGGGATCACTGTGCGAGGCGCAAAATAATTCAGCACTGCTGGATTTTTGGAGACTCGCACAACAATCTTATTAATTTCTATGGGATCACAGCTACTCACGTCACATGACTATGATTAGACACGAAGAAACTTCACAAAGAAATTTGTTCTTTGATTAATTGCTTCATACGAAGTGCATTTTTTGTAAGTAGCGGGTGCAGGGACAGGGGACAGCAGCAATCCGTCATGCAACCCCTTAGATGCCACGTTCATCACTAATCGCGGCATCTGAGATAAAGTGTGAGGGCTTTCAGTGTGAGGGCTTTCAGTGTGAGGGCTTTCAGCAAAAAGAACAACTCACCTTATCCATTTAGGCTAGAAAAGTCTCACGTGGCCATCTTGATTGAAGATCCTGTGTGAAATCTTGCTCGGTGAGTATGATTTTTTTTTTTTTTTTAACTGTGCTCCTGTGAACCTTCTGGGCTCCTGTGAACAAGGCAGACATAGCAGAGTTGGAGAGGGTTTAGAGGAGGGCAACTTAAGTAATAACTGGAATGGGTGGACTACAGTACCCTGAAAGATTATCAAAATTATTGTTATTAGGGTTAGAGAGATCTAATTACTATGTATAAATATATCAGGAGTCAGTACAGAGATCTTTCCCATCATCTTTTTATCCCCAGGACTGTGACTGTGACGAGGGGACATCTTCTGCGTCTGGAGGAAAGAAGGTTTGTACATAAACATAGAAGAGGATTCTTTACGGTAAGAGCAGTGAGACTATGGAACTCTCTGCCTGAGGAGGTGGTGATGGCAAATTTACTAAATGAGTTCAAGAGGGGCCTGGATGTATTCTGGAGTGCAATAATATTACAGGTTATAGCTACTAGAGAGGGGTCGTTGATCCAGGGAGTTATTCTGATTGCCTGATTGGAGTCGGGAATTTTTTTCCCCTAAAGTGGCGAAAATTTGCTTCTGCCTCACAGGTTTTTTTTTTGCCTTCCTTTGGATCAGCATGCAGGATAACAGGCTGAACTGGATGGACAGATATCTTTTTTTCAGCCTTATAAACTATGTTACTGCTACTTCAGTGAAAATTTATATATTACCACTAGTGTTGGGCCTGAATAGCGAATATTAATCGCGAATATCGGCACTTTGAGAATTCGCTAATATTTAGAATATAGTGATATATATTCGTATTTTTAAATATTCTAGATTTTTTTTCATCAGTAACCTCCCTTCTTGCTTGTGGGCCAATGAGAAGGCTGCAATGTCTTTGTCTGAGCTTAGCAACATCCCTAGCAACTAATAGGAAAGTTGCCTTCCCCTTACTATATAAGAACCTCCCCAGCAGCCATTTTCTACAGTTTTTGAAAGTTCTGAGAGAGACAGCAGTGTCATTGCTGTGCTCTGTGCTTTCCATTCATTACATTCGATAGATAGTATATATATATATATATATATATATATATATTTATATATATTACAGATAGTTAGTGGGAGATAGTCAGTGTAGGTTATATCCTGATATACTGTAGCTGTTGCAGTGCAGGGTGTTAGGTAGGGTGATAGGTTCTGTTGTCCATACATACATGCTACAGACATAGTGCTGTGATGTCACAACAATACTGCACCAATCAGTAATATGTAGTCAGGCCTGCTAAAATGTAAAGTTGCACGTATTGCGCCAAAATATGCGCATCATTAATTGCTGATTAACGCAATCCCAAATATATTGGAGCACTCTATCTGCATATAAAGCCATTTTTAATGTTTTAATGTTTTGCAGGATACTTCTAGCGGCTTGGAAAATGTAGCAAAAGTGACCCAGGCCTGTATTTCATGCCCTTTTCGTGTATATTACATTGCCGATTTTCGCAATCAACAAAATAATAGCGAATTCTCGAATTTGCAAATATATGACAAATATTCTACTAAATATTAGTGAAATATCGCAAATTTGAATATTGCCCATGCCGCTCATCACTAATTACCACTAGTGTTTAGCGATACGAGCTTTGGATGTTACATACAAAGTCGCTTAGTTCAAAACTTTGTATTAATAATATACGTAGATCCGTCTCCGTACAGTATTAGAATGTATAGGATCCGATGAGCCAAAGTTAGTTATTCGCGAAGTTGTGCGTGACTTTGTTGAATAACTTCGGTAGTTGATTTTTAAAGTTGAAAACCACTTTCAAACTTGAAACCAAACTTGGCTTCGGTTCAGCGTTACCAGTTGGAAGCAAAGCAGAGTCCAGTTTCAAGTTTTAAAGTGGTTTTCCCCTTTGAAACCAACTACTAAAGTTATTCAACGAAGTCAAGTGCGACTTCCCGAATAACTAACTTCAGTTTATCAGAGTCCATACATTCTAATACTGTATGGAGACGCATCTATGTACAGTATTAGTATAAAGTTTTGAACTAAGCCACTTTGTTCCTCACTAGTTACCACGAAGCACAAGGAAATTTTGCTTTGCGGCAAATCTCATTTTCATTGAAATTCGAAGACCACTTTGGACACTTTGACTGGCTCAACACTAACTATAATCTGCAGAAATACATGATTAGTACTGCAGATAAGGGTCACAAGGGTGTCATGACCTATCGCTGACCCTGTTGTGCCTGGGGTCAGAAGGTCACAGCGGGTGGCTACTCGCTCAGTTTCAAGTGATTGCTTCAAGATCTAGTGGTGTGAATGGATTCCAGTCCAGGTTTTCCTGCTTAGGTTTGCGATCCTTTTTGTCCCATTTAGGAACATGTAGCTTTTCCTTTCAGCTGTTCTCTGTCAGCCACTCCCAGCTACTATATATTCTCCCTTTCTGCTTCCCTTGTTGCCAGATATAGACCTTCTTTCGAGATCTTTTATTCTGAACTCTGGTGGAGTTGGAGTTGCTGTGGAGGTGTTGGAACTGAAGCTGTTGGGTCTCTGGTTCTCTCCTGTTTTCTCCTGTTTGTTGTCTCCCTTCTGGGATTGTTTGTGGTGTTTGTGTTGTTTGTCCTTTCCCTTTTGTTACTCTAGTGGTAAGGACTAGTGTTCCCACTGCCCTGTTCACTACCTAGGACTTATTTCAGGGTAAGCCAGGGACGAGGCATGTGACCAGCGTATGGGTTTTCAGTCCATCTAGGGACTTCAGGGCAGCCAGGTGCTAGAGCCAGTGCCAGGTGAGCTAGGGGTTACTACTACCACTCAGCCCTCTCCCTAGTGGAAGGGTACTCCTCTTCCCTCCCCTATGCGCCACACATCTATTACCTGCCATATCAGATGTGATAATAAGGAGTCCAGAAAACTATTTTTCATTTTCCTATTGTCCCTTACCCCCACTGTCAGGGTTTAAAGCTACCCTGAAATACATTGTCAGGACTGAGTCCCATCCATTATGTTGGCTTGTCACACCAGTCCAGACTGTGCAACTTTGAGTGCTCACAGCAGGTGAATGGGGGGCAGTAAAAAAAAAAAAAATAGTGATTTGGGCTCCTTATCTACAGTACTACTCATGTATTACTAATGGTAATAGTCCAGAATCATGGTAACAGATTCTCTTGAATTGATATTCTGTACTTAATGTACACCCAGCACAATGCAAGCTATAGTAAGTGGAGCCAATCTAATAAGGTGCTTGACACAAAAGGGAAAGGCTCCATAATTTCATAGATACAATTATATCACAAAACATCTATGATAAATGGGTAATGGGGACATTTTATATCAAGTATATGAATTTAAATAAACTGCATTAAAAAATGTTTGGATGTTTAGTAAGGCTTTAAATGGATTGCCCAGGAGTGTAAACAAATAGACAAGGATTTGGGGGCACTATCTCTCTTTGGGTACAGAGTACCTTAATTGGCATGAGGAGACTTATAGGCTATTCATGCTCCTCTGGAATTGTTGGAAGAAAGAGATGCAAATGAGCTCTTAACAAGCTCTGCCTCTAATGCCACTAAATGTAAGGCAGCTATCCTATAAGTCAATGTTCAGCTCTTTAAATGATGTTTGAGAAACAGCTGTCTGCAGATGAGGTGCTGGCTTATTTATTATCTGAGTCATGTCTCACTGCCTATTTAAAGAGCTGAACACTGACTTATAGGATAGCTACCTTACATCTGGTAGCATTAGAGGCAAAGCTTGTTAAGAGCTCATTTGTATCCCTTTCTTCCTACATAATAAACAAGTCATGATTACACCCACTGATTGCTACTTCCTGGCCCCTCTCAGCAAGCAGGAAATGACCACTCAGCCAATCACTGGCCACAGCAATGACCCTCCTTTGCCAGTGATTGACTGAGCAGTCATTTCCTGCTTATTGAGAGGGACCAGGAAGTAGAGACCAGAGGGTTTAATTATGACTTGTTTTATTACTTTACCTGCCCAGACGACCATTGTAAAGCAACTCATACGTACCACTAGTTTTCTACTTCCTGGTCCCTCTCAACAAGCAGGAAATGACCACTCAGCCAATCACTGTCTAAGACGGGTCACTGCTGTGTCCAGTGATTGACCACGCAGTCATTTCCTATTTGTCTCCAGGGTCATTAGGAAATAGAGACTGGCAGGGAATGTGGCGCACCAGAACAGGAACAGCATGAGATCGGTAAAGTGAATATAAGTTGCTTTATTATTTTATACCATTATAAGCCTTTTTTCATTTGAATGTTAAGAAAATAAGGGTCAGACATACTTATAATTTGATGATCATAACTATAGAAACAGTTTCATACATTATTAAAGTACAAAGCTATTTTTCATACTGAACTAAGTAATCCTTGTGATAGATGCATTCATTATACCTGAGCAGAATAAATCTTTCAGAGTACCTGAGCTGATTAGTACAGTATATAATCAAATATGACAATGTGGAAGTAGATGTGAGCTGCAGCTTTCATCCGTCACATGGTAGATTGCCATGATAAATTGTATTACCCACAAACAATATCAATACCTACCAGTACTATATTACCAGTGTATTTCCAGACATTTAAACATTACTGTGCAGAATAATACTATAACTACATTTGTTTGATGAAAACCCCATCATACCTTATATTTATGCAGTTCTGTCATTGACATCTAAGCAGGATGAGGCACTAGTTACGGTACTTCTACTTACTGATTAATAGGTAGCACATTTTCCAGCAGGACTTTTATTTTTAAAGGAAATCGGTCAGCAGAAAATTCACTGTAAACTAGGCATAATGGGGGACTTTTATCAATAATCGTGTAATTTGCACAAAAAAAATAATAACATTACAAATCAAAAGTGGTGATTTGTTTCACCTCATGTATCAAAAGGTGCACGCCACTTTTAAAATGTAACTATTTAAATATAAATTTAATTGTTCTCCTATTTCTCTTGATTTGCAACATATTAACGCCAATAGCACAGAAATGTGTAATTTCAGCCAACCCTACCAGACCAGACTTGCGACATTTGAAACACATTTGCAACTTTTGAAGCATATTTGTGACTTTCCAGTGGTAAATTGCGAATTTTGTCTTGGGACATTTTTGTTATTTTGTTTTTGTTAAATGTCAATTTACTGAGAAAAATAGGTATGTTGCACAGTGGCTCACCAATTTAGCAATATGGAGTGAGGTGCTCTGTCATCGGCACACCAACAGGCACACTCTCATACGTTACTGCACAGAAAAAATACAGAGACAGTGCTGGGGTTTAAAATTGTGTGTTTATTTGTATCTAAATATTAAAAGTTGTTTTATATAAAAACTGTTTTCATAAAAGCAATTTTTGGTAAATTTGTTGTTGGGGATGGGGAGTCTTCTTTCTTGAGTGGCTGTTCAGTTGGAATGTGTGAAGATGTGGTGCTTATTTGTATTTATTTGTTATGAATAGAGTTGAGCGAACACCTGGATGTTCGGGTTCGAGAAGTTCGGCCGAACTTCCCGGAAATGTTCGGGTTCGGGATCCGAACCCGACCCGAACTTCGTCCCGAACCCGAACCCCATTGAAGTCAATGGGGACCCGAACTTTTTGGCACTAAAAAGGCTGTAAAACAGCCCAGGAAAGAGCTAGAGGGCTGCAAAAGGAAGCAAAAGGTAGGTAAATCCCCTGCAAACAAATGTGGATTGGGAAATGAATAAAAATAAAAATAAAATAAATAAAAATTAACCAATATCAATTGGAGAGAGGTCCCATAGCAGAGAATCTGGCTTCACGTCACCCACCACTGTAACAGTCCATTGTCATATATTTAGGCCCAGGCACCCAGGCAGAGGAGAGAGGTCCCGTAACAGAGAATCTGGCTTCATGTCAGCAGAGAATCAGTCTGCATGTCATAGCAATCAGAGAATCAGGCTTCACGTCAGCCACCACTGTAACAGTCCATTGTCATATATTTTGGCCCAGGCACCCAGGCAGAGGAGAGAGGTCCCGTAACAGAGAATCTGGCTTCATGTCAGCAGAGAATCAGTCTGCATGTCATAGCAGAGAATCAGGCTTCACGTCAGCCACCAATTTAACAGTCCATTGTCATATATTTAGGCCCCGGCACCCAGGCAGAGGAGAGAGGTCCCGTAACAGAGAATCTGGCTTCATGTCAGCAGAGAATCAGTTTGTATGTCATAGCAGAGAATCAGGCTTCACGTCAGCCACCACTGTAACAGTCCATTGTCATATATTTAGGCCCAGGCACCCACGCAGAGGAGAGAGGTCCCGTAACAGAGAATCTGGCTTTATGTCAGCAGAGAATCAGTCTGCATGTCATAGCAGAGAATCAGGCTTCACGTCAGCCACCACTGTAACAGTCCATTGTCATATATTTAGGCCCAGGCACCCAGACAGAGGAGAGAGGTCCCGTAACAAAGAACCTGGCTTCATGTCAGCAGAGAATTAGTCTGCATGTCATAGCAGAGAATCAGGCTTCACGTCAGCCACCACTGTAACAGTCCATTGTCATATATTTAGGCCCAGGCACCCAGGCAGAGGAGAGAGGTCCCGTAACAGAGAATCTGGCTTCATGTCAGCAGAGAATCAGTCTGCATGTCATAGCAGAGAATCAGGCTTCACGTCAGCCACCACTGTAACAGTCCATTGCCATATATTTAGGCCGAGGCACCCAGGCAGAGGAGAGAGGTCCTGTAACAGAGAATCTGGCTTCATGTCAGCAGAGAATCAGTCTGCATGTCATAGCAGAGAATCAGGCTTCACGTCACCCAACATTGGAACAGTCCATTGGCATATATTTAGGCCCCGGCACCCAGACACAGGAGAGGTTCATTCAACTTTGGGTTGCCTCGCAATATAATGGTAAAATGAAAATAAAAATAGGATTGAATGAGGAAGTGCCCTGGAGTACAATAATATATGGTTAAGGGGAGGTAGTTAATGTCTAATCTGCACAAGGGATGGGCAGGTCCTGTGGGATCCATGCCTGGTTCATTTTTATGCACGTCAGCTTGTCCACATTGGCTGTAGACAGGCGGCTGCGTTTGTCTGTAATGACGCCCCCTGCCGTGCTGAATACACGTTCAGACAAAACGCTGGCCGCCGGGCAGGCCAGCACCTCCAAGGCATAAAAGGCTAGCTCTGGCCACGTGGACAATTTAAAGACCCAGAAGTTGAATGGGGCCGAACCATCAGTCAGTACGTGGAGGGGTGTGCACACGTACTGTTCCACCATGTTAGTGAAATGTTGCCTCCTGCTAACACGTTGCGTATCACGTGGTGGTGCAGTTAGCTGTGGCGTGTTGACAAAACTTTTCCACATCTCTGCCATGCTAACCCTGCCCTCAGAGGAGCTGGCCATGACACAGCTGCCTTGGCGACCTCTTGCTCCTCCTCTGCCTTGGCCTTGGGCTTCCACTTGTTCCTGTCATGGAACCATGAACCAGACGTACAACAAGAGATAAGTGGAAATAAGAAGGCTTTATTGAAAATCAAGCCGTAAGGCAAAAGTCCAAACGGATGGCTAAACCGAAGCAGGGTCTTGCGAAGCCAGAGGTCAGGAACCAGAAGGGTAGTCAGACGAAGCCTGGATCAGGAACCAGCAGGGTAGTCAGACGAAGCCTGGATCAGGAACCAGCAGGGTAGTCAGACGAAGCCTGGATCAGGAACCAGCAGGGTAGTCAGACGAAGCCAGGATCAGGAACAGCAGTCTTAGAAGCATGCAGCAGTCTTAGAAGCATGCAGCAGACAGCAGCAGCAGTCTTAGAAGCATGTGAACACAGGAGGACCAAACAAGGAACTGAAGCCACAGACCTCCTATATATATGAGCTAGGCATCCAGCTCCTCCCAGTGGGAAGGAGAAGCCGCAGGGTGGGAGGCTACAAGAAACCCAGAAACCAAGATGGCCGCCAGCACATGTCAAACGAAGGAGAACAGCAAGAAGGTAAGACCATGACAGTACCTCCCCCTCAAGGGCCCCTCCTCCGCGGAGTAAAGAACGGTTTATGAGGGAAGCGTGCGTGGAAGGCTCGGAGCAAGGCAGGAGCATGGACATCTGCGGAGGGAACCCAGGAACGCTCCTCTGGACCATAACCACGCCAATGGACCAAAAACTGCACCCGACCACGGACCAGGCGTGAGTCCAGGATATTGCTCACCTCATACTCCTCACGATTGCCCACTTGGACCGGACGAGGCCGAGGAACCGAGGAAGTGAAACGATTACACACCAGTGGCTTCAACAGGGAGACATGAAACACGTTGGAGATCCGCATGCCAGGAGGAAGCGCAAGGGCATAGGCTACCGGGTTTACCCTGCGAAGCACTCGGAAGGGACCAACAAAGCGAGGCGCCAGCTTGGGAGTGGGCACTCGAAGGTTGAGGTTGCGGGTGGACAACCATACGCGGTCTCCGACCTGGTAGGAAGGAGCGGGCGCTCGTCTGCGATCAGCCTGGAGTCTCTGGCGCTGCGCAGAGACCTCAAGGGACCTCTGGATCTGTACCCACGAAGCACGTAGGACGGAAAGGTGATCCTCCACAGCCGGAATATCCTGGGGAGAGAATACCTCCGGTAACACGGCAGGTTGGAACCCATAATTGGCCATGAAGGGAGACGTCCCAGAGGAAGAGTTCACCGCCGTGTTCCTGGCAAACTCAGCCCAAGGCAGGAGGTCAACCCAATTGTCTTGGTGATCGGAGACATAGCAACGAAGGAATTGCTCCAAGGCCTGATTGGATCATTCTGCGGTCCCATTGGACTGAGGGTGGTAGGCCGAGGAGAAAGAGAGATGAATCCCCAACTGGGAGCAAAAGGCGCGCCAGAACCTGGACACAAACTGACTCCCTCGATCCGACACAATCTCCTTGGGCAAACCGTGCAACCGGGAGACCTCCCTGGCAAAAATCGCGGCCAACTCTTGTGCAGAGGGTAACTTCTTGAGAGGAACACAGTGGCACATTTTGGAAAACCGATCCACAATCATGAGAATGACCGTATGGCCTCGGGATGCAGGGAGGTCCACAATGAAATCCATCCCCAGGTGTGACCATGGACGCTCCCCGGTGGCTATGGGTTGCAAAAGGCCCAACGGAAGGAGCCGAGGGGACTTACTCTGGGCACAAACGGAGCATGCCGCTACATATGCGGCGATGTCGGAACGTAGAGAAGGCCACCAGAACAGACGTGA
The DNA here is from genome assembly GCF_014858855.1 of Bufo gargarizans. Lineage (NCBI taxonomy): Eukaryota > Metazoa > Chordata > Amphibia > Anura > Bufonidae > Bufo > Bufo gargarizans. Next base: position 291,662,700 of record NC_058081.1, on the reverse strand, counting down.
AACAGCCCAGGACAGCTGATTCTTTCCAGGATGCCCCGCGGCCTTGGAGTTATGGTAGGTTCGCAACAACCGAGTGCGCAACTCCTCAGGCACAAAACATCTGCCGTTGGGTCTCCCAGAGGGAGCACCAGATTGAGCCGCCAAAATCTGCTCACCCAGGGGAGAGGTCAGGCTGGTGCGAATAGCGGCCAGGATCTGATTCGGAGGTATGACCGAAGTCGGAATCGACTCCTCCCCGGACAGCTCGGAGTACTGCCGTGATAAGGCAACCGCTCTGATGTTCTTGGAACCGGGTAGGTAGGAGACCACGTAATTAAAACGTGACAAGAACAGAGCCCATCTGGCCTGACGTGGTGTCAATCTCTTGGCCTCAGAGAGGTAGGTCAGATTCTTGTGGTCCGTCAGGATGAGAACCGGAACCACCGAGCCCTCGAGCAAGTGCCTCCATTCTTTAAGGGCCTGCACGATGGCCAATAACTCCCTGTCACCAATCTGATAGTTGCACTCCGCGGAAGACAGTTTCCGGGAGTAAAACCCACAAGGAAGCAGAGGACCCTCTGGTGTTCTACGCTGAGACAGAAGGGCGCCTACTCCCGTCTCAGACGCGTCCACCTAGAGGACAAAAGGCAACCCAGGGTTGGGATGCGACAGAATCGGAGCCGACACAAAGGCGGACTTTAGAGCCTCAAAAGCTCGGATGGCCTCGAGCGGCCAGACCTGGGGATTAATGCCCTTCCTGGTCAGATCCGTGAGAGGCTTGGCTAGCATGGAAAAGTCCCTGATGAACTTCCGATAATAATTGGCGAAGCCCAAAAAGCGCTGCAGGGCACGAAGACCACTGGGCTGGGGCCACTGTAAGACAGCCGAAACCTTCTCAGGATCCATGGAGAACCCCTCAGCGGAAATGATGTAACCTAAGAAGGTTACCTGGGATCGGTGAAATTCGCATTTCTCAAGCTTACCGAACAGCTTGTTCTCTCGTAACCGTTGCAACACTCGTCTGACATCCAGAATGTGGGCCTCCATGGATTCAGAATATACCAAGATGTCATCCAAATAGACCACCACACACTGCTGCAACAGGTCACGGAAAACATCGTTGATGAATTCCTGGAAGACTGCGGGCGCATTGCACAACCCAAAGGGCATAACCAAGGATTCATAATGACCGGTCCTGGTGTTAAACGCGGTCTTCCACTCATCGCCCGCCTTGATCCTTACCAGGTTATATGCCGCCCTCAGGTCGAGTTTGGTAAAGACCGTGGCCCCTTTGAGGCGATCGAACAGCTCGGAAATCAAGGGTATCGGGTAAGCGTTCTTGATCGTGATGCGATTGAGACCCCTGTAATCGATGCAAGGCCTCAACTCACCGCCCTTCTTTTTCACAAAGAAAAATCCAGCCCCTGCCGGGGACGAGGATTTGCGAATGTGTCCGCGTGAAAGCGCCTCCCTCACGTACTCCTCCATGGCCTCATTCTCCGCTACCGACAGTGGATAGACTTTGCCACGAGGAGGAACGGCACCAGATTGTAACTCTATGGCACAATCGTATGGGCGGTGCGGAGGTAGGGCAACTGCACGCACCTTATCGAATACATCCGGGTACTCCTCGTATTCAGGAGGCAACAGAGAGTCCGAGGAAGTACACAGCAACTTGACAGGCCCATGGATGCAACTAGCCCCACACTGCGGTGACCACGAGAGGATCTCGGCCGATCTCCAATCGAAAGTCGGATTATGCTTCTGGAGCCAGGGGAACCCCAAGACCACCGAGTAGTGTGGAGACGAAATAACCTGGAGACAGACCGACTCTCTGTGAACGGCACCAATGGCCATCCCCACTGGAAGGGTCTCCTGAGTCACGTGTGGCGGCAGAAGGGGTCTGCCGTCTATCGCCTCAAGAGCCAGTGGGGAACCTCGAGGCTGCAGAGGAATAGAATTGGCGGCAGCGAACACACTATCAATGAACAAACCACCAGCACCAGAGTCCACCAACGCCTGGGTCGTCACCGAGCCCCCGACCCAGGAGAGGACAACAGTAATCAGTGGTTTGTCAACACGGGAAACCGGGGACGAGGAGACTCCACCCAAGATCTGCCCCCGACAGGATCTCAGGTGCGAGCGTTTCCCGGATGGTTCGGGCATGCCAACCGAAAATGCCCACCGAGACCACAGTACATGCATCGGCCCTCGCGTCTCCGGAGTACCCTCTCCCCCTCGGACAGGCGAGCAAACCCCAGCTGCATGGGTTCACCCCCAGACAAGTCATCCCCAGGAGGCGTGGGAGGAGAGGGAGGCACGGGTGGGACAGCAAACGTAGGCGCCAATCTGTTAGAAGACCTCCGCAGGCTCTCCTTAAAGGAAGGTCTCTCCCTGAGTCTGGTGTCAATCAAAATCAGGAAAGAAATAAGAGACTCGAGCTCCACTGGTAGGTCCTTAGCTGCAACCTCATCCTTCAAGGCATCCGAGAGACCATGAGAGAAAGCAGCGACCAGAGCCTCATTATTCCAGCCCACCTCTGCTGCCAGGGTACGAAACTCAATGGCGTATTCAGCTACAGATCGTGAACCCTGTCTGATGGACATAAGGAGCTTCGCAGCAGAGGCAGCACGAGCCGGCACATCGAATACCTTCCGAAGAGAAGCAACAAAACCGGAAAACTCGGCAACCACCGGATTGTTGTTCTCCCATAAAGGGCTGGCCCAGGCCAAGGCCTTGTCCGAGAGCAGCGAGATCAAGAAGCCCACCTTTGATCTCTCAGTAGGAAAGGCATGTGGCAGCAACTCAAAATAAATGCCCACCTGGTTAAGGAAACCTCGGCACTGAGTTGGCTCTCCCCCAAAGCGCTGTGGAAGGGGGGCAGAACCGGTCATACCCCGAAACACCGCAGGCGCAGCAACAGGTGTCGGGGTAGACTCTGGCGCAACAACCGGAGCGGCAGTAGGAGCGGGCCCAGGAGCGACAACCGACCCATCGGCAACGGAAGCTAAATGAGCCGTGCGTTCAAGCAGGGTTTGCAACGCCACAGCGAACCGACCCAACAGGTGATCCTGCTGATCAAGTCTGGCAACCAGCGTAGGTAGCGAGGATGGCCCTGTACCGTCAGAATTCATGGCTTGGTCCTAATGTCATGGAACCATGAACCAGACGTACAACAAGAGATAAGTGGAAATAAGAAGGCTTTATTGAAAATCAAGCCGTAAGGCAAAAGTCCAAACGGATGGCTAAACCGAAGCAGGGTCTTGCGAAGCCAGAGGTCAGGAACCAGAAGGGTAGTCAGACGAAGCCTGGATCAGGAACCAGCAGGGTAGTCAGACGAAGCCTGGATCAGGAACCAGCAGGGTAGTCAGACGAAGCCTGGATCAGGAACCAGCAGGGTAGTCAGACGAAGCCAGGATCAGGAACAGCAGTCTTAGAAGCATGCAGCAGTCTTAGAAGCATGCAGCAGACAGCAGCAGCAGTCTTAGAAGCATGTGAACACAGGAGGACCAAGCAAGGAACTGAAGCCACAGACCTCCTATATATATGAGCTAGGCATCCAGCTCCTCCCAGTGGGAAGGAGAAGCCGCAGGGTGGGAGGCTACAAGAAACCCAGAAACCAAGATGGCCGCCAGCACATGTCAAACGAAGGAGAACAGCAAGAAGGTAAGACCATGACAGTTCCCCTGTGACATTTGGGAATGCTCTCGGTAGCGCGTCTACCAACGTGCGCTTGTACTTGCGCATCTTCCTATCACGCTCCAGTGCAGGAAGTAAGGTGGGCACATTGTCTTTGTACCGTGGATCCAGCAGGGTGGCAACCCAGTAGTCCGCACACGTTAAAATGTGGGCAACTCTGCTGTCGTTGCACAGGCACTGCAGCATGTAGTCGCTCATATGTGCCAGGCTGCCCAGGGGTAAGGACAAACTGTCCTCTGTGGGAGGCGTATCGTCATCGTTCTGCGTTTCCCCCCAGCCACGCACCAGTGATGGGCCCGAGCTGAGTTGGGTGCCACCCCGCTGTGACAATGCTTCATCCTCATCCTCCTCCACCTCCTCCTCATCCTCGTCCTCCAGTAGTGGGCCCTGGCTGGCCACATTTGTACCTGGCCTCTGCTGTTGCAAAAAACCTCCCTCTGAGTCACTTCGAAGAGACTGGCCTGAAAGTGCTAAAAATGACCCCTCTTCCTCCTCCTCCTCCTCCTCCTGGGCCACCTCCTCTTACATCATCGCCCTAAGTGTTTTCTCAAGGAGACATAGAAGTGGTATTGTAACGCTGATAACGGCGTCATCGCCACTGGCCATGTTGGTGGAATACTCGAAACAGCGCAACAGGGCACACAGGTCTCGCATGGAGGCCCAGTCATTGGTGGTGAAGTGGTGCTGTTCCGCAGTGCGACTGACCCGTGCGTGCTGCAGCTGAAACTCCACGATGGCCTGCTGCTGCTCGCACAGTCTGTCCAGCATGTGCAAGGTGGAGTTCCACCTGGTGGGCACGTCGCATATGAGGCGTTGAGCGGGAAGGCCGAAGTTACGCTGTAGAGCAGACAGGCGAGCAGCAGCAGGATGTGAACGCCGGAAGCGCGAACAGACGGCCCGCACTTTATGCAGCAGCTCTGACATGTCGGGGTAGTTGTGAATGAACTTCTGCACCACCAAATTCAGCACATGCGCCAAGCAAGGGATGTGCGTCAAACCGGCTAGTCCCAGAGCTGCAACAAGATTTCGCCCATTATCGCACACCACCAGGCCGGGCTTGAGGCTCACCGGCAGCAACCACTCGTCGGTCTGTTGTTCTATACCACGCCAAAACTCCTGTGCGGTGTGGGGCCTGTCCCCCAAACATATGAGTTTCAGAATGGCCTGCTGACGTTTACCCCGGGCTGTGCTGAAGTTGGTGGTGAAGGTGTGTGGCTGACTGGATGAGCAGGTGGAAGAAGAGGAGGAGGAAGCCGAGTAGGAGGAGGAGGCAACAGGAGGCAAAGAATGTTGCCCTGGAATCCTTGGCGGTGGAAGGACGTGCGCCAAACAGCTCTCCGCCTGGGGCCCAGCTGCCACTACATTTACCAAGTGTGCAGTTAGAGAGATATAGCGTCCCTGGCCGTGCTTACTGGTCCACGTATCTGTGGTTAGGTGGACATTGCCACAGATGGCGTTGCGTGCGCAGTGCACACTTGATTTTATCGGATACTTGGTTGTGCAGGGAAGGCACGGCTCTCTTGGAGAAGTAGTGCCGGCTGGGAACAACATACTGTGGGACAGCAAGCGACATGAGCTGTTTGAAGCTGTCTGTGTCCACCAGCCTAAATGACAGCATTTTATAGGCCAGTAGTTTAGAAATGCTGGCATTCAGGGCCAGGGATCGAGGGTGGCTAGGTGGGAATTTACGCTTTCTCTCAAATGTTTGTGAGATGGAGAGCTGAACGCTGCCGTGTGACATGGTTGAGATGCTTGGTGACGGAGGTGGTGGTGTTGGTGGTACATCCCCTGTTTGCTGGGCGGCAGGTGCCAACATTCCTCCAGAGGCGGAGGAAGAGGCCGAGGCGGCAGCAGCAGAAGAGGCCGAGGCGGCAGCAGCAGAAGAGGTAGCAGGGGGAGTCTGAGTGACTTCCTTGTTTTTAAGGTGTTTACTCCACTGCAGTTCATGCTTTGCATGCAGGTGCCTGGTCATGCAGGTTGTGCTAAGGTTCAGAACGTTAATGCCTCGCTTCAGGTTCTGATGGCACAGCGTGCAAACCACTCGGGTCTTGTCGTCAGCACATTGTTTGAAGAAGTGCCATGCCAGGGAACTCCTTGAAGCTGCCTTTGGGGTGCTCGGTCCCAGATGGCGGCGGTCAGTAGCAGGCGGAGTCTCTTGGCGGCGGGTGTTCTGCTTTTGCCCACTGCTCCCTCTTTTGCTACGCTGTTGGCTCGGTCTCACCACTGCCTCTTCCTCCGAACTGCGAAAGTCAGTGGCACGACCTTCATTCCATGTGGGGTCTAGGACCTCATCGTCCCCTGCATCGTCTTCCACCCAGTCTTGATCCCTGACCTCCTGTTCAGTCTGCACACTGCAGAAAGACGCAGCAGTTGGCACCTGTGTTTCGTCATCATCAGAGACATGCTGAGGTGGTATTCCCATATTCTGATCATCAGGAAACATAAGTGGTTGTGCGTCAGTGCAGTCTATGTCTTCCACCGCTGGGGAAGGGCTAGGTGGATGCCCTTGGGAAACCCTGCCGGCGGAGTCTTCAAACAGCATAAGAGACTGCTGCATAACTTGAGGCTCAGACAGTTTCCCTGGTATGCATGGGGGTGATGTGACAGACTGATGGGCCTGGTTTTCAGGCGCCATTTGTGCACTTTCTGCAGAAGACTGGGTGGGAGATAATGTGAACGTGCTGGATCCACTGTCGGCCACCCAATTGACTAATGCCTGTACCTGCTCAGGCCTTACCATCCTTAGAACGGCATTGGGCCCCACCAAATATCGCTGTCAATTATGGTGGCTACTGGGACCTGAGGTAGTTGGTACACTAGGACGTGTGGCTGTGGCAGAACGGCCACGTCCTCTCCCAGCACCAGAGGGTCCACTAACACCACCACGACCATGTCCGCGTCCGCGTCCTTTACTAGATATTTTCCTCATTGTTATCGTTCACCACAACAACAAAAATATTATTTGGCCCAATGTATTGAATTCAAATTCAGGCCTTTTTTTACAGACACCTAACACTATCTGGCTATCTATTTAGGTACTGTATTACTAATACAGGCACAGCAGTAACCACAGATTTAGCTGACTATAAATTTGAGGCCTATTATTTAGGCGCTGGGTGACAGGTATACGTTTACAGACAGAATTAGACTGGGATATGCACAGTAGCGTGTGTGTGAAGTTATTGAGAATGACCCTATGTGCACCTTGAATCTTATATACCCTTTTAGGGATAGATTTAATGTAGGTCTGATACAGCAGAAATTACTAAATTTGGAAATTGCTAAATTGGGAATTGTATTTCAACCCAGAACAAAAACTGTGCTTTGACGGACACTAAATAACTTGACCAGCTACAGCAATAACGACAGATTTGGATGACTATAAATTTGAGGCCTATTATTTAGGCGCTGGGTGACAGGTGTACGTTTACAGACAGAATTAGACTGGGATATGCACTGTAGCGTGTGTGTGAAGTTATTGAGAATTACCCTATGTGCACCTTGAATCTTATATACCCTTTTAGGGATAGATTTAATGTAGGTCTGATACAGCAGAAACCACTAAATTAGGAAATTGCAAAATTGGGAATTGTATTTCAACCCAGAACAAAAACTGTGCTTTGACGGACACTAAATAACTTGACTAGCTACAGCAATAACGACAGATTTGGATGACTATAAATTTGAGGCCTATTATTTAGGCGCTGGGTGACAGGTATACGTTTACAGACAGAATTAGACTGGGATATGCACAGTAGCGTGTGTGTGAAGTTATTGAGAATGACCCTATGTGCACCTTGAATCTGATATACCCTTTTAGGAATAGATTTAATGTAGGTCTGATACAGCAGAAACCACTAAATTAGGAAATTGCAAAATTGGGAATTGTATTTCAACCCAGAACAAAAACTGTGCTTTGACGGACACTAAATAACTTGACCAGCTACAGCAATAAAGACAGATTTGGATGACTATAAATTTGAGGCCTATTATTTAGGCGCTGGGTGACAGGTATACGTTTACAGACAGAATTAGACTGGGATATGCACAGTAGCGTGTGTGTGAAGTTATTGAGAATGACCCTATGTGCACCTTGAATCTTATATACCCTTTTAGGGATAGATTTAATGTAGGTCTGATACAGCAGAAATTACTAAATTTGGAAATTGCTAAATTGGGAATTGTATTTCAACCCAGAACAAAAACTGTGCTTTGACGGACACTAAATAACTTGACCAGCTACAGCAATAACGACAGATTTGGATGACTATAAATTTGAGGCCTATTATTTAGGCGCTGGGTGACAGGTGTACGTTTACAGACAGAATTAGACTGGGATATGCACTGTAGCGTGTGTGTGAAGTTATTGAGAATTACCCTATGTGCACCTTGAATCTTATATACCCTTTTAGGGATAGATTTAATGTAGGTCTGATACAGCAGAAACCACTAAATTAGGAAATTGCAAAATTGGGAATTGTATTTCAACCCAGAACAAAAACTGTGCTTTGACGGACACTAAATAACTTGACTAGCTACAGCAATAACGACAGATTTGGATGACTATAAATTTGAGGCCTATTATTTAGGCGCTGGGTGACAGGTATACGTTTACAGACAGAATTAGACTGGGATATGCACAGTAGCGTGTGTGTGAAGTTATTGAGAATGACCCTATGTGCACCTTGAATCTGATATACCCTTTTAGGAATAGATTTAATGTAGGTCTGATACAGCAGAAACCACACTAAATTAGGAAATTGCAAAATTGGGAATTGTATTTCAACCCAGAACAAAAACTGTGCTTTGACGGACACTAAATAACTTGACCAGCTACAGCAATAAAGACAGATTTGGATGACTATAAATTTGAGGCCTATTATTTAGGCGCTGGGTGACAGGTACACGTTTACAGACAGAATTAGACTGGGATATGCACAGTAGCGTGTGTGTGAAGTTATTGAGAATGACCCTATGTGCACCTTGAATCTTATATACCCTTTTAGGGATAGATTTAATGTAGGTCTGATACAGCAGAAACCACTAAATTAGGAAATTGCAAAATTGGTAATTGTATTTCAACCCAGAAAAAAAACTGTGCTTTGACGGACACTAAATAACTTGACCAGCTACAGCAATAACGACAGATTTGGATGACTATAAATTTGAGGCCTATTATTTAGGCGCTGGGTGACAGGTACACGTTTACAGACAGAATTAGACTGGGATATGCACAGTAGCGTGTGTGTGAAGTTATTGAGAATGACCCTATGTGCACCTTGAATCTTATATACCCTTTTAGGGATAGATTTAATGTAGGTCTGATACAGCAGAAACCACTAAATTAGGAAATTGCAAAATTGGTAATTGTATTTCAACCCAGAAAAAAAACTGTGCTTTGATGGACACTAAATAACTTGACCAGCTACAGCAATAACGACAGATTTGGATGACTATAATTTTGAGGCCTATTATTTAGGCGCTGGGTGACAAGTATACGTTTACAGACAGAATTAGACTGGGATATGCACAGTAGCGTGTGTGTGAAGTTATTGAGAATGACCCTATGTGCACCTTGAATCTTATATACCCTTTTAGGGATAGATTTAATGTAGGTCTGATACAGCAGAAGCCACTAAATTAGGAAATTGCTAAATTGGGAATTGTATTTCAACCCAGAACAAAAACTGTGCTTTGACGGACACTAAATAACTTGACCAGCTACAGCAATAACGACAGATTTGGATGACTATAAATTTGAGGCCTATTATTTAGGCGCTGGGTGACAGGTATACGTTTACAGTCAGAATTAGACTGTGATATGGCTAAAAAATAACCACACTATTGATGGTTAAATGCACTTGGTGTGACAGCTTGACCCTGATGTAGGATATAGCCAAAAAACAACCACACTATTGAGGCTTAAATGCACTTGGTGACAGCTTGCCCCTGATGTAGTATATGGCCAATAAATAACCACACTGTTGATGGTTAAATGCACTTGGTGTGACAGCTTGACCCTGATGTAGGATATAGCCAAAAAACAACCACACTATTGAGGGTTAAATGCACTTGGTGACAGCTTGCCCCTGATGTAGTATATGGCCAAAAAGTAACCACACTATTGATGGTTAAATGCACTTGGTGTGACAGCTTCACCCTGATGTAGGATATAGCCAAAAAACAACCACACTATTGAGGGTTAAATGCACTTGGTGACAGCTTGCCCCTGATGTAGTATATGGCCAAAAAATAACCACACTATTGATGGTTAAATGCACTTGGTGGCAGCTTGTGCTGGCGCAACACAAGACACAAAATGGCCGCCGATCACCCCAGAAAAAAGTGAATGAAAAACGCTCTGGGCAGCCTACAAACAGTGACCAATTGAATAGCAGCAGTTCAATCATCCACAGCTGCAGATCGATCAATGAATGAAGTCTTTTGGAGGAGTTAATCACTGCCTAATCTCGCCCTAACGTCGCAGCTGCAACCTCTCCCTATACTGATCAGAGCAGAGTGACGTGCGGCGCTATATGACTCCAGCTTAAATATAGGCTGGGTCACATGCTGTACTGGCCAATCACAGCCATGCCAATAGTAGGCATGGCTGTGACGGCCTCTTGGGGCAAGTAGTATGACGCTTGTTGATTGGCTGCTTTGTAGCCTTTCAAAAAGCGCCAATAAAGCGACGAACACCGAACCCGAACCCGGACTTTTACGAAAATGTCCGGGTTCGGGTCTGTGTCACGGACACCCCAAAATTCGGTACGAACCCGAACTATACAGGTTCGCTCATCCCTAGTTATGAAGGTTGGCTGGGGTGTAAGGTGTGTGGGTACTTGTGCCGGATGGTTCTTGATTGGGTATTAGGTGTGGTAGAACTTCGGTGCGGTGTGTGAACTTCAATGAGGATATGTGCATATTCACATATCCTCACTGAAGTTCACACACCGCACCGAAGTTCTACCACACCTAATACCCAATCAAGAACCATCCGGCACAAGTACCCACACACCTTACACCCCAGCCAACCTTCATAACAAATAAATACAAATAAGCACCACATCTTCACACATCCCAACTGAACAGCCCATATCCTCACTGAAGTTCACACACCGCACCGAAGTTCTACCACACCTAATACCCAATCAAGAAGGTGGAATAAATGTATATTTCCCTCGAGTTCCTTTAACAGACGCGTTTTGGAGCTTTTTAATCTGCTCCTTCCTCAGTGGAAGGAGCAGATTAAAAAGCTCTGAAATGTGTCTGGTATAGGAACTCGAGGGAAATATACATGCGCTTCCCCTTCCTTTGATCCCAGATTTGTTCAATCAGATTGTTGGTGCCAAGGTGTTCTCTAAATTGGATTTGAGGGGGTATATAATCTGGTAAGGATTAATGAGGGGGACGAATGGAAGATGTCCTTTAATAACCCTGAAGGTCATTTTGAGAATTTGGTCATTCCTTTTAGTTTGACCAATGCTCCTGCAGTTTTTCAACATTTCATCAATTATATCTTTCTTCATCTAGTAGGTTGTGTAGGAGAGTCCCCGGAATAATAATGGACGGACGATACGTGCCACCAGAGGTCCTGGCCTCGGTGGAGTAAGAACCGGATCATTGCGGTTACAGCGGCGAATGCTGCTGGCGCAGCGTGTCCGGGCCGGTTCTTACTGTTCCCCACGGCCAGCCCAGGTTTTTGGTGGAGCTGGGCCTTTAAGAACCCAGCCTGCTGATGATGGGGGTGGGGTGTGTCTTGCTGTGCTGGAGATTTCCACAGACAGAGTGAGTGCTGGTGAAGGAGAGTCTGGGCGCAGCACACATTGAAGGATAGCCCTGGGACCTGTGGTGCTACGAGCCGAAGGGGCTCTGGCCTGAGGGAGACAAAGGCCGATAGCCTAGAAGCCTGCAGAACTGCTGTGGTCTGTCCAAAACAAGGTGACTCAAACCTGCTGTTTATTTTCTATGGAAGGACTTTTGTTTTATGCACTATGTGGATATGCACCTGTGTGGTCTGCACATTGCCTGTTATGCCGTTGGTGTGAATAAAGTCACAGTGTATCACAAAGACTGTCTATGATTGCCTCAATACTGCCGCCGCTACCGTAGCCTACCACAAGCACATCCCCACAATTGGTGGCTTGGAGCGGGCATTCCTGCAGTGAGGCAGGCCTGAGGCAAAAGTTGTGTTGGACTGCATGTCATATATCAGGCCTGCAAGTTTTATGGTTCCTGACAAGATGGAGGAGGCCATTAAGCACCTGATTCAGAGTAATGTACAGCAGCAACAGGCATTGCAGGCTCAGAAGGAAAGACATGATGAGGCTATGTGTGCACAGCAGCAAACAAACAATCTCCTAATGCAGCAGCTGGTAGCCATGCAAGAGTCGGTGCGAACATCCCTGCAAGGAGTTTCAACTGCAACAACCCCGACTGTGTCTACCGCCAGGGACAAAGTCCGATCCGCCCTGAGGAAAATGGGTCCGGGAGATGATATAGAGGCATTCCTGATGGTATTCGAAAGAACCGCGGAGCAAGAGAGGCTGCCGTTGGAGCAGTGGGCCGAGGTGGTGGCGCCTTTTCTGGTGGGGGACGCACAAAAGGCCTATTTTGACCTCAGCTGCGATGAGGCCAAGGACTATGAGAGGCTAAAAACTGAGGTGTTGGCCAGGTTGGGGGTAAACACCTATGTGCGAGCGCACAGGGTGTATCAGTGGGTGTTTGCCGAGTCCCGACCCGCCCGGTCACAAGCCTATGACTTACTTCACCTAGTAAAAAAATGGCTTCAGCCTGAAATATTGAGCACTTCTCAGATGGTTGAAAGGGTCGTGGTCGACAGGTTCGTGCGTACCCTCCCGAGAGCCATACAGCGCTGGGTGGGACAAGGCGATCCAGGCAACCTGGAACAACTGGTTAGCCTGGTGGAGAGGTATATGGCCACTCAGGATTTGGTGCGGGACTCAGCGGTACTACCGAAGTCACGTCAGCCCCCGTTGCCGACCCGGGATCCTGAAAAAGGGATCCCACCACATAAGGAGGGGAGTGGATCTCCAGTCCGTGGGAGGAATACCCTGGGGAGGAGGGAGGCTGCGAGGATCAGATGTTGGCATTGTCAGGACTGGGGACATGTGGCATCCAACTGCCCTAGGGCATCCGAACCCATGGACTGCGGGTTCGCTCGCCGGTCCTCTTTTTATGCCCAACCGGTGTATATAGCTGACCCCCTGCTGGCGGCGGACAACCCTCCGGTGTGTGATGTCGTTGTTAATGGACACTCCGTGCAGGCCCTGCTGGACTCTGGGAGCCTGGTAACTCTGGTCCATGAGTCGCTGGTAACGGAAAAACTCCCAGAAAGGCGAACCCTTACCATTGTCTGTATACATGGGGATCGCAGGGAGTATCCCACCACTAAGGTTACCCTGGCAGTGTGTGGAAAGGAGGTACCACATGTCGTCGGGGTGGGGAGACGGCTCCCTTATGCCGCAATATTGGGGAGGGACTTTCCCCTGTTCTGGACTTTGTGGAGGAACGGGTTGCCTACCTATGGGGAAGGAAAATGTCCAGGTCCCGAGCCCGAGGACCCCGAGGCAGGGACCCCAGCTGTAGGGGTCACCGTAGAGGAGGTAGAGTGTAACCCTGACCGGTTTCCCCTAGAAGTATTGGCGGGTGAGACAGTAGAAAGTTCGTCCATCCTGGATCTGAAGGTACCCCGAGAAACCTTCGGGACCGCACAGCTCCAGGATTCGACGTTATTGCGGGCTAGAGAAGGTGTGTCGGTGGTTAATGGTGTTGCCCAGCGTCCCGGTGCCGATACCGTATTTCCTCACCTGGCCTATAACCAGGACCTGTTATATAGGGTAGACAAGGTGAGGCAGGAGGTGGTGGAACAACTGGTGGTGCCCCAGCCTTACCGGCGAATGGTCTTGGATTTAGCGCATGCGCATGTGTTGGGTGGTCATCTAGGGGTTAAGAAAACGCTGGAGCGAATTCTACAACGGTTCTATTGGCCTGGGATATATGAGGAAGTCCGGAGGTTCTGTCAGTCCTGTCCAGTGTGTCAGCTGACTAGCCCCCAACCTCACTATCGCAGTCCACTGGTACCTATGCCCATTATAGAGGTGCCCTTCGAAAGGATCGCCATGGATCTGGTAGGCCCCATTATTAAGTCAGCCCGAGGTCACCAACACATCCTGGTAGTGTTAGACTATGCCACTCGCTATCCGGAGGCGGTCCCATTGCGCCATACGTCGGCCAAGGTAATAGCTAAAGAGCTCATGAGTATGTTTGCCCGGGTGGGGATACCAAAGGAGATTCTGACGGACCAGGGGACACCCTTTATGTCCAAAGTAACAAAGGAATTGTGTAAGCTATTAAATATTAAACACCTGCACACGTCCGTCTACCATCCCCAAACCGATGGGTTAGTAGAACGGTTTAATAAGACCCTGAAGTCCATGCTAAAAAGAGTCGTGGCTAAGGACGGGAGGGATTGGGACTTACTGTTGCCCTATGTTTTGTTTGCGGTACGGGAGGTGCCCCAGGCGTCCACGGGGTTCTCGCCCTTTGAGTTGTTATATGGGCGACATCCCCGTGGGCTACTGGATATCGCTAAGGAAGCATGGGAGCAACAGCCTACGCCTCATAAAAGTGTGATAGAGCACATAGGAAAAATGCAGGACCGAATAGGGGTCGTGTTGCCGATCGTCCGTAAGGACATTTCACCCGGGGGACCGAGTTCTTGTACTCGTGCCCACGGTCGAGAGTAAATTCTTGGCCCGGTGGCAAGGACCCTATGAAGTTAAGGAGAAGGTGGGCCCAGTTGATTACAGGATATACCAACCAGGGAGGCGGAAGCCCGAACAGGTATATCATGTGAATCTACTAAAACCTTGGAGAGACAGAGAGAATTTGTTTGCAGACAGCCCGCCCTCTGTCGGGACGTCAGGGAGTGACCCGGGGTCACCAGGTGTTCCGGAGAGCGCCGCTGGGGTGACGATAGGGGACGGACTGTCGACCAAACAAGCACAAGAGGTGAAAGAATTTGTTAGTCGGAATAGGGACGTATTCTCTGACCTTCCTGGACGTACCACCTTGATCGAGCATGACATTATCACCGAGCCCCGGGTGAAAGTCCGCCTAAGACCATACCGAGTAACGGAGGCTCGGCGACAGGCCATTTCGCAGGAGGTAAGATCGATGCTACGTCTAGGGGTCATAGAAGAGTCAAAGAGCGAGTGGGCTAGCCCGATTGTCCTTATTCCCAAACCGGATGGTTCATTACGGTTCTGTAATGATTTTAGGAAATTGAATGAGGTATCAAAATTTGACGCCTATCCCATGCCTCGGGTAGACGAGTTGATAGAGCGGCTGGGAAAAGCCCGGTATTTTTCGATCCTAGATCTCACGAAGGGCTACTGGCAGGTACCTCTGACAGAGGCGGCAAAGGAGAAGACGGCCTTTGTCACCCCGGAGGGGCTTTTTCAGTATAGGGTGTTGCCTTTTGGGTTACATGGCGCTCCGGCTACGTTCCAGCGTCTGATGGATGTCGTCCTCAAGCCCCATCACCAGTATACCTCCGCGTATCTGGATGATATAGTCGTGTTTAGCCCAGACTGGGAGGGTCATTTGTCAAAACTTCAGGCAGTGATAGATTCTCTAAGGAAGGCGGGGTTAACTGCCAACCCAAAAAAATGCTCGGTGGGACTAGAGGAAGCTCGCTATTTGGGGTATGTGATTGGACGCGGAGTCATTAGGCCCCAAGTAAATAAAGTTGAAGCAATCCGGAATTGGCCCAGGCCTCGTACGTCCAAGCAAGTACGGTCATTTTTGGGCCTGATTGGGTACTACATGAGGTTCATTCCCCATTTTGCCACCTTGGCAGCCCCGTTAACCGGCCTCTTGAAGGGTAGAAAGTCGGTGATGGTTCGCTGGGGGGAGAAGGAGGAGGAGGCGTTCTCCCGTTTGAAGTCGGCCCTATGTGAGTCCCCAGTTCTGGTGACGCCCGACTTCAAGCGGGAGTTTGTAGTTCAAACAGATGCCTCGGGAGTAGGACTAGGGGCTGTGCTTTCCCAAGAGCTCAACGGGGAAGAGCACCCCGTGGTTTTTCTAAGCTGCAAGCTTACCCCAGCAGAAACCCGGTATAGCATTGTGGAGAGAGAGTGCCTCGCCATCAAGTGGGCACTCGAGTCTCTCAGATATTACCTTCTGGGGAGAAGGTTCCGTCTGGTGACCGACCACTCCCCTCTCCAGTGGATGAGTCGGGCTAAGGAGGGGAGCGCTCGGGTTACCAGGTGGTTCTTGTCCCTCCAAAACTTTAAGTTCACTGTTGAGCACAGGGCCGGCCGCTTACAGGGGAACGCAGATGCCCTGTCCCGGGTACACTGCTGTGCGTGTGTTCACCCCCTCAGGCTTGAACGGTATGTTCAAGCCCTCAGGGGTGAACAAAGGGGGGGGATATGTAGGAGAGTCCCCGGAATAATAATGGACGGACGATACGTGCCACCAGAGGTCCTGGCCTCGGTGGAGTAAGAACCGGATCATTGCGGTTACAGCGGCGAATGCTGCTGGCGCAGCGTGTCCGGGCCGGTTCTTACTGTTCCCCACGGCCAGCCCAGGTTTTTGGTGGAGCTGGGCCTTTAAGAACCCAGCCTGCTGATGATGGGGGTGGGGTGTGTCTTGCTGTGCTGGAGATTTCCACAGACAGAGTGAGTGCTGGTGAAGGAGAGTCTGGGCGCAGCACACATTGAAGGATAGCCCTGGGACCTGTGGTGCTACGAGCCGAAGGGGCTCTGGCCTGAGGGAGACAAAGGCCGATAGCCTAGAAGCCTGCAGAACTGCTGTGGTCTGTCCAAAACAAGGTGACTCAAACCTGCTGTTTATTTTCTATGGAAGGACTTTTGTTTTATGCACTATGTGGATATGCACCTGTGTGGTCTGCACATTGCCTGTTATGCCGTTGGTGTGAATAAAGTCACAGTGTATCACAAAGACTGTCTATGATTGCCTCAATACTGCCGCCGCTACCGTAGCCTACCACGAGCACATCCCCACAGTTGTGATGGACGAACATCGTCCGGGACGTTTCGCGAACGTGGGTGGGCCCTATTGACTTTAATGGCAGGCAAACCTCAAAAACCTTCATGTCATATTTGCAGCCAGCAAATAGTCCCACAACATGGACAGTGATATACCAGAGGGGGATCATTGGCAAAAATTTCCACAAAAATTTATATTTTAATCAGTGGCCA
Organism: Bufo gargarizans; assembly: GCF_014858855.1. Classification (NCBI taxonomy): domain Eukaryota; kingdom Metazoa; phylum Chordata; class Amphibia; order Anura; family Bufonidae; genus Bufo; species Bufo gargarizans. The sequence continues at coordinate 291,645,772 of NC_058081.1, read as the reverse complement.
TTTTTATGCGTCTTAAAGGGAAACTCTCAAAAATGTGCCCTGCTGGAGCCTAGAAATTTTTTATTTTAGGCCACGGAAGTACAGGCCCAAAAAATTAGGCAGTCACCTGACAGAAAAAAATTTGTGATGATGTGGCTGGAGGTACATTAGGTGGTCACTGGATACAAATTTTACTGTCGGCCAGTACAGGTCCCAATATTTAGGCATTCACCGGACAGAAAAGGTATTTTATGGTGCTGTATATACAAGACGAGGACCATTATTTGTTCTGTGTGGTGGAAGATATGTGTGGGCTGGCATGAGGAAATTCAATTACACGTGGTCATCACAGGTGTTGAATTCCTCCGAGATCCATGCCTCATTAATTTTTAGAAATCGGAGGTAGTCCACACTGTCGTGAGCTAGGCGAGTGCGCTTATCGGTCACGATATCCACTGCTGCGCTGAATGTCCTTTCGGACAGAACACTCAACGCGGGGCAAGCCAAGAGTTCCATGGTAAACTGTGCCAGCTCTGGGAACAGGTCAAGCCTTCACACCCAGTAGTCCAGGAGTTCCTTTCTTTTAAAGCATCCACATCAGCCATTAACCCTGTTTCGCTGTTGGTGGAAATTCCTCTGCCAGCGCCCGCAACAGCAGAATGCAGTATCTCTCGCAGCAAGGCCTGGAAATGCTGCATTCTGACAGACCTCTTTGATGCTGGTGACATGTTCTCCATTTTCTATTTGTACCAAGGGTCTAAGTACATTGCCACCCAGTACTGGTCCTTGTTGCCCTTTATGAGTTTTATAAGGGGGTCCCTCTTCAAACACTGGAGCATAAAGGCCCCCGTTTGTACTAAATTGGAAGCGGTGGAGCGGCCCTGGTTCCTGCTCATCAATCACCCAGGAGAATGTCGTCCTCGGTCACCTCCCCCCAGCCACGGACAACAGGGATTACTGAAAAGTTTAAAGTCCCCCTCAAGCCTGCTCTTCTTGCCCCTCCTCTTCCTCTTTCCACCAGCCACCATCCTCCTCTGACTCCTCTTCAGTCTCCTGCTGACTTGTCTCAGATGGAGTAGCCCCCCTGGGAAGTCATTCAGCATTGCGACTTCCTCATCTTCTAGCTCCTGCTCCTCGACGGCTTGATGAATGACATGACGCAATGCATGCTCCAGAAGGAAGCTGTAAGGCACAATTTTACTGATGGAGCCCTGGCAGTGACTAACCAGATTGGTGATCTCATTAAATGGCTGCAGAAGTCTGCATGCATTGCACATGGGAAGCCACTGGCGCGGTGAAAAGAAACCAAGCTCCCCAGAACATGTCCTGCTGCAGAGTTCGTACAGGTAGTCGTTAACGGCATGTTTCTGCTGGATCAGCCTATCAAGAATATACTGTACAAGGCGGAGTTCCAGTGCGTTAGGCAGTCACAAATCAGACGTCAGAAGGGCGGGTGGTGTCGCCGCTAAACGTCTGCAAGGCAAGCCATAGCCGTGTAAGATCTTCTAAAATGGCCAGAGATTTTCCTGGTCTGCCGCAAGACATCCTGGACCCCGGGGTACTTGGCAAAGAATCGTTGCGCAACTAAGTTGAGGACGTGTGCCATACATGGCATGTGTGTCATTTTGCCCTGTTTCAGCGCACTCAGCAGATTGGCACCGTTGTCGCACACTACTTTACCAACTGTCAAATTAAACGGGGTTAGCCACTGATCAGCCTGTGACCGCAGATCTGAAAGCAGTGCAGGACCGGTGTGGCTCTTGGCTTCCAGGCACAACAGCCGCAGCACAGCATGGCAACGTCTCACCTGGCACGTCAAATAGGTTCTGGGGAGCTTGCGGGGTGAAGCGGAAGAGGCAGTAGCAGTGGAAAAGGAGGAGTCAGCCCAGGATGGAGGAGGAGGAGGAGAAGAAGAGGCAGGACTGCATGCAATCCATGGCGGTAACACCAAATTGGAGACACGGGCTACATGCCTTCCGGGGACCTACCATTGTGGTGTGCTAATCGCCACAAATTTTCTAAAGGCCTCCGAGTACACCAGTTTATACGGCAGTAGTTGGCGGGCTAACAGTTCCGACAAGCCGGCGGTCAGCTGTTGGGCAAGAGGGTTATCTTGCGTCATGAACTTTTTACGTATGAACATTTGGGCCACGGAAGCCTGCTTTTTGCCAGAATCCTGCTTTTTGCCAGATGAACGTGATGACAGCAGGGTGGAAGGTGGAGTGGAGGACAAATGGGAGGAGGGAGGAGAAGGAGAAGAGGCATGATGTGGAGCGCCGGGAGTGTGGCTTTGTGGGTTCTGGCGGTGTTGCTCCCATTGGGCTTAGTGATGCGAGGCCAGGTGCCTTCTTAAGGCGGTCGTTCCTAGGTGAGTGCTTGGCTTACCGCGAATTATGCGTTGACAGCACAGGCTGCAAATAGCAACACAATTGTCAGCAGCAGACTTGTTAAAAAAAGCCCACACTGCAAAGCCATATGCCGGCATCCTGGGAGCACCAGATGTGACCGTGCATGGTGGATGGCTCGCTCCAGATACAGTAGCAGCTTGCTTTTTGCCTCCTGTGCACTCCAACTTCTGCCTGCTTCTCCTACTTCTACCCCCTATCTGCTGCTCTGTCTCTCCCTCTGAACTCTCCTCCTCTTCCTCTCTTGTGGGCACCCACGTGACATCCATCGACAAGTCATTATTGTCACCTTCACCACCACTGACATTAGAGATCCTGGAGTAGGAAGCAACAACAGGGACCTCCGTCCTTGGGCTGATCTGGGTACTGTCGTCAGACTGCTCAGTGGTCAGCGTTACTACCTCCTCTTCCTCATCCAATGTCAAGAATGGCTGCGCATCGGTAAGGTCTGGGAATGGATGGGAAAATAATTCATCTGACTCGAGTGGAGGGGCTATGGTGGTGGTGGTGGTGTCTTTGGGGTTGCACACAGCAGAGAGTGAGGAGGGTGCAGATACAGAGGATGAGTAAGGTGCAAAAGCGGAAGGCTGAGTGAGCCACTCAACCAACTCTGATGCGTCCTTTGACGTAATTTCACGCACTTTCAACAACTTCCCACTTAGGCTTGCACCTGCCCGACCCCTACCACCCCTGTGGAATGGCCTGCCTCTTCCTGTAATTTTCAAAATGACTCTATGACAAAGTCCCTATAGAAGAGCAGTGTTTGTGGAAGCAGGTATATAGAACCCCTTAATGATTATTTGCTGGAAGAAGGTATATCAAACCCCTTAATAATTTTTTTCGGGGGCAACAGGTCTATCACAACAGTTGCAATTACTGTATTTTTTGCTTTATAAGACGCACTTTCACCCCCCCCCCCCAAAAGTGGGGGGAAAATGGCCGTGCGTCTTATAAAGCGAATACTTCGCTGCCCGCTATGCTGCACAGTGCGGCCAGCGAAGTATCAGTGTGGAGGGAGGAGGTGGGGACACTCATGGCGGGGCCCAGTGCAGTGAGTCACTCTAATACACCGGGCCCCGCAACTGTTAAATACATTCAATCTGATCTATATCTAATTGTATATGCTCTGTACGGTACTTACTGTAGTACCGTAAGTATAGCATTAAGACGAGTATTAGAGTAGAGTCACTGCACCGGGCCCCGCCATGAGTGTCCCCACCTCCTCCCTCCACACTGATGCATCTGATGGGGGATCTGTAGATGACACTTATGGGGATCTGTAGATGACATAAGTGTCATCCACAGAGCCCCATAAGTATCATCCACAGATCCCCCATCAGTGTAATCCACAGATCCCCATCAATGTAATCCACAGATCCCCCTTTTGGTTCAAAATATTTTTTTCTTATTTTCCTCCTAAAAAACCTAGGTGCGTCTTATCATCAGGTGCATCCTATAAAGCGAAAAATACGGTAGTTGTTCCAATAGTGTTAAAAATGCACTATATAGAAAGTTCATTACAGGTATATCACACCCCTGCCTCAATTAGTTTTTTGGGGGGGAAAATGGTATATCATACCAGTTGAAATTAGTTATTCCAATAGCCTTTATGCACTATAATGTACTTTTTATGTTAGAAAGTATATTATAAGTATATCACACCCCTCAGTATGCCACACATATCGATAGCACATCTATACCAGTCCTTAAAAGGACTTTTATGGCCCTATTAGCTAGCTTTTGGTGTCCCTAACAGTCTGTCCCTGCTCCGCACAGCAACCTCTCCCTACACTGGCAAAAGACTGAATGTAAAATGGCAGCCAGATCGGGTTTATTTACAGGGAAGGGCGTGTGTCCATGTGCTGAAACGTCTCAATTTGCTGTCCTGTCCCACCTGATGTATGTGTCATGGGTCAAAGTTCTGCACAATGCAAAAGAATATGGCGCTGGCGGACCGCCATATGTTCGCCTGTTTGGCGAACTGCGAATGCACAAAGTTTGCCGCGAAATGACCGCCGGGTGAACCACAAGGCCATCTCTAGGAACAGGTATATTAATCCCCTTAATCAGTATTTTGTGGAAGCAGGTATATCAAACTCCTTAATCAATATTTTGTGGAAGTAGGCATCTCGCAGGCCTCAATCAATATTTGGTGGAAGCAGGTATGTCAGTCTCCTTAATCAGTATTTTGTGGAAGCAGGTATATCGCAGCCCTCAATCAATATTTTGTGGATGCAGGTATATCAATCCCCTTAATCAGTATTTTGTGGAAGCAGGTATATCGCAGGCCTCAATCAATATTTTGTGGAATCGGGTATATTAAACCCTTTAATCAGTATTTTGTGGAAGTAGGTAACTCGCAGGCCTCAATCAATATTTTGTGGAAGCAGGTATATCAATCCCATTAATCAGTATTTTGTGGAAAGAAGCATATCACAGCCCTCAATCAGTATTTTATGAAATCAGGTATATCAGTCCCCTTAATCAGTATTTTGTGGAAGAAGATATATATCGCAGGCCTTAATCAAAATTTGGTAGAAATAGGCATATAAACCCCTTAATCAGTAATTTGTGGAAGCAGGTAGATCATATCCCTTAATCAATATTTTGTAGAAGCAGGTATCTCGCAGGCCTCAATCAATATTTGGTGGAAACAGGAATATCAAACCCCTTAATCAGTATTTTGTGGAAGCAGGTATATCGTAGCCCTCAATCAGTAATTTGTGAAAGCAGGTATCTGGCAGGCCTCAATCAATATTTGGTAGAAACAGGTATATCAAACCCCTTTAATCAGTATTTTGTGGAAGCAGGCATATCGCAGGCCTCAATACAATATTTGGTGGAAGCAGTTATATCAAACCTCTTAATCAGTATTTTGTGGAAGCAGGTATATTGCACCCCTCAATTAATATTTGGTGGAAGGAGGTATATCAAACCCCTTAATCAGTATTTTGTGGAAGCAGGTATAGCACACCCCTCAATAATTTTTTTTGCCACAACAGTTATATCACACCACCCTTTTTATTTGGGGCAACAGGTATATCGCAGCTCTCAATCATTATTTTGTGGAAGAAGGTATATCATACCCCTCAATCTTTTTTTTTTTTTTAGGCAACAGGTATATAACACCTGTTGCAATTAGTTCCAAAAGCTCTTGTCCCTTATCCAGTATCACAGCAGACTCGCACACAACTGCTACACAATACAAATGTACTATATACTTTCTATTTTAGAAAGTATATTATAGGTATGTCAGACCCCTCATTTTTGGGGGACAACAGGTATATCACACCCGTTGGAATTAGTTGTTCCAATAGCGTTTGACCCTTTGTATAGCTGCGGTATCGCAGCAGAACCGCACACAACTGCTGCACAATTCAAATACACTATAATATACTTTATATGTTAGAAAGTATATTATAAGTATATCACACCCCTCAGTATGTCACACCTATCGATAGCACATCTATTCCGGTCCTTAAAAGGACTTTTGTGGCCCTATTAGTTAGCGTTTGGTGTCCCTAACAGTCTGTCCCTGCTCCACACTGCAACCTCTCTCTACACTGGCAATAGACTGAATGTAAAATGGCGGCCAGATTGGGTTTATTTATAGGGTAGAGGTGTGTCCATGTGCTGAAACGTCTCAATTGGCTATTTCTGTCTCGCCTGATAGATGTGTAATGGGTAAAAGTTCGGCACAATGCAAAAGAATATGGCACTAGCGGACATCGCCATATGTTTGCATATTCAGCGAATCGCAAACGAGCAAAGCTCACCGCAAAACGACTGCCGGGCGAACCGGAAGGCCATCTCTACTGGTTGGAAGATTTTTGGTGGTGTATCTGGATGATATTTTAATTTATTCCCCTGACATGGAGAAGCACAGGATCATGTGTGACAGTTCTTACAGATGCTAAGGGAGAATAAATTGTATGCTAAGATGGAGGAGTGTGTATTTGCTGTTCCGGAAGTGCAATTCCTGGGTTACCTACTCTCATCTTCGGGTTTTTGTATGGATCCAGAAAAAGTCTGTGCTGTGTTGGACTGGGATCGACCCGAAAATTTGAAAGCGCTCATGCTAATTTTGGGGTTCACCAACTACTACTAACGTAAATTTATCTTTAATTACTCGACTGAAATTATGATGTAGGTAATAGAAAGTTGCTGGCCATTAAGTTAGCTTTTGAGGAATGGCGTCATTGATTGGAAGGAGCGATTCATCCCATTACGGTAATTACTGATCACAAAAATTTGGCCTATCTGGAGTCGGCTAAACGTCTGAACCCAAGCCAGGCCAGATTTTTTATTTTATTTTTACCAGATTAAATTTCATTGTCATCGATTGCCCTGGGGTTAAAACCGTCAAGGCGGATGCTTTGTCATGTAGCTTTCCTGGGGGAAGGGGTGATTCGAAGGATCCTGGCCCGATATTAGCTTATGGGGTGGTTGTATCTGCCCTTTATCCTGAACTTGAGGCAGAGGTGTTGAAGGCCCAGGGATATGAACCTGATTCTTGTCGTCCAGTGAAGTTGTTTGTTCCTTCGGCACAAGGTGTTTCAAGAACATCACAGTACTGTTCTTACTGGACACCCCTGGGAGCAGATCCACGGTTGATCTCATTTCCCGGAGATTCTGGTGGCCTGGATTGCGTAAATGTGTTGAGGGCTTTGTTACATCTTGTGAGACTTGTGCGTGTGCCAAGGTGACACATACTCGCCCTTCAGGATCTCTACTTCCCTTGTCTATCCCGTCCAGACAGTGGACTAATTTTTCTATGGACTTTATAACAGATTTGCCGAATTCCTCAGGGAAAACTATGATTCTGGTGGTTGTTAATCACTTCAGCAAGATGTCACACTGTATAGTATTATCAGGTCTACCTAATGCTAAAACTCTCGCACAAGTGTTTGTCGATAACATCGTGAAACTACACAGTATCCCCTCTGATGTGGTGTGGTGAACTCAGATTATTTCCAGATTCTGGAAAGCTTTCTGTACTCGCCTGGGGGTGCAATTGTCCTTCTATTTGGCCTTTCATCCTCAGTCGAACGGACAGACTGAGCGCACTAACCAGAATCTGGAGACTTATTTGAGATGTTTTGTCTCGGAGAATCAGGAGAAGTGGTCTTCATTTTTGTCATTGGCTGAGTTTGCCATAAATAGCCGTAGGCAGGAGTCCACTGATAAGTTGCAGTTTTTCAGAGCATATGGGTTCCATCTGCAGTTTGGCACATTTTCTGGTACTGAGACTTCTGTTATACCGTAAGAGGAAAGATTTTCCTCTTTCTTTGTCATCTATTTGGCGGAAAATTCAAAACAATTTGAAAAAAAATGGGCAAAAAGTATAAACGTATGCCTGACAAGAGACGTATGAGTGGTCTGAACCTGAGAGGGGGTGATTCTGTGTGGCTGTCCACAAGAAACATTAGGTTGAAGGTACCTTCTTGGAAGTTGGGGCCAAGTTTTATTGGGCCATATAAGATCTCTTCCATTATTAATCCGGTTGCTTTTTGTCTTGAACTTCCGCAGGCTTTAAAAATTAATAATGTTTTTCACAAATCATTACTGAAAAGATATGTGGAACCTGGTGAACAGTCCTCCTTACCTCCTTAGTGGACGATAATCTTGAATTTCAGATTGCCAGAATAGTGAACTCACGATTTCTCTGGAAAGGTTACGGTCCAGAGGTAAGAATGTGGGTTCCTGTGACCGACGTTAATGCCTTAATGCATTTCACTGTTAATGCATTTCACAGGGCGCTTCCTGATAAAGTCGGCCCTGGGTGTCCTGAGGTCCCTATAGAGGGGGGGGGGGGGTACTGTCACGGCCCCCCCCCCCCATGACAGAGGTGAGAAGATCAGAGAGACTGGCGGCACGTGAGGATATCTGACAGTCTCTCTGTTTTCTCCTTTCATTGTTGTGTTTGGTAATGACCACACCTCTTGTCAGGTGCAGCTGAAGCTGTAGGTATTACTGAGGCCCTATTTAGTTCGGACTCACACTGCTTACCATGCGGTTGATATTTTCTGCTGGAGTTGGTTGAGCTGGTGTGCTGTTCTTTTGGATCTCCTGTTCCTCCATTCAACTTTAAGCTGCGTGCATTTTGTCTTGCATTTTGCTGTTCGCTTGTGTGTGCTGTTGTCTAGGCATCATGGAGACGCTTGTTCCTTCATCTGGGAAGGAACCAGTAATCTCATTCCCTACCACCATTTCTAGGGACTTCCAGGGTCTTCAGGGCCTAGGTTCCAGTGTATGAGTATTTCCATCTTCAGGGTCTACTCAAACTGGCAGGAGTCAGAGAGAGGTCTAGGGATTCCTAGGAAGTCACTATCCGTCTCTCTTAGCTTTGAAGCCTAGAATCTGGTCTATTCATTCTGTGTGTCATTTGGTGTTATCCCCTCCGCATTTCCTGTGACACATACTCAATGTCCATTGCAAACCACTTGCTTGTTTGACTGACTGCATTTAAAGGGACACTATATGCTGAACAACACGAAAAATGAAGCATAAGTCCATAGTCCTCTCTACATGGACCTCTGTGAACTGCCACAGAAAGCAGTTGAATAGATATACTACATTAATTGAAGTGTATCTTTTCTCCCTGCCTCTCTATCTTTGGCTAGAGACCAGATGTGCTTATCACTGCATTCACTTCAATGGATATTCACAGCACTGTGAATGAAGTGGAAGCTGTAAAACTTCAGCAGCTTCTTACAAAACTTCCTCTGTTTGTGTTCAGGTATACTAGACCTGCCAGTCAGTACCACACCACTGACACTAAAGAAAGTGCTTCCCAGCTTCCAAGGTGCCTGAATGTCAAGTTTGCCTATATAGTCAGAAGGGATTTTTTGCTGTCTGTCTAGGCAAATTTGACATTCATTAGTGTTGGAGACCAGGTTTACAAGTCTTGTGGAGCTATACACACTGGGGGGTCATTTATGAAATCAGATATGTCAGTTTAAGGGTCTATTCACATGTCCGTTGTTTCTTTCCTGATCTGTTCCGCAAAAAACGAAACAGATCAGGAAAGAAACAACGGACGTGTGAATGGACCCTTATGGCGTAAAAAAGTCTCAAGTCATGGCAACTCTGATATTTCCATGGCAACTGCAACATTTTGTGATCCTTGCCACTTTTCAGAGTGGTCTATGTTTAAGAGCTAAAAGTCATATTAGACCTGAATTATGGCTCATTTACAATGTGCAACTTTTTCAAAATTCATAAAAAAGTTGTAACTCACACCAGGCAATCTACTGATCTACCTTTACACCTGAAGCTGTAAACCGCATTATACTCACGACTAGGGATGAGCGAACTCGAACTGTATAGTTCGGGTTCGTACCGAATTTTGGGGTGTCCGTGACACGGACCCGAACCCGGACATTTTCGTAAAAGTCCGGGTTCGGGTTCGGTGTTCGTCGCTTTCTTCGCGCTTTTGTGACGCTTTCTTGGCGCTTTTTGAAAGGCTGCAAAGCAGCCAATCAACAAGCGTCATACTACTTGCCCCAAGAGGCCATCACAGCCATGCCTACTATTGGCATGGCTGTGATTGGCCAGAGCACCATGTGACCCAGCCTCTATTTAAGCTGGAGTCACATAGCGCCGCCCGTCACTCTGCTCTGATTAGCGTAGGGAGAGGTTGCGGCTGCGACAGTAGGGCGAGATTAGGCAGATTAACTCCTCCAAAGTACTTGATTATTGATCGATCTGCAGCTGTGGATCATTGAGCTGCTGATACTCAATTGCTCACTGTTTTTAGGCTGCCCAGACCGTTTGTCAGTCACATTTTTCTGGGGTGATCGGCGGCCATTTTGTGTCTTGTGGTGCGCCAGCACAAGCTGCGACCAAGTGCATTTAACCCTCAATGGTGTGGTTGTTTTTTGGCTAAAGCCTACATCAGGGTGAAGCTGTCACACCAAGTGCATTTAACCAGCAATAGTCTGTTCATTTTTTGGCCATATACAAAATCAGGGGCAAGCTGCGCCTGTCACCAAGTGCATTTAACCCTCAATGGTGTGGTTGTTTTTTGGCTAAAGCCTACATCAGGGTGAAGCTGTCACACCAAGTGCATTTAACCAGCAATAGTCTGTTCATTTTTTGGCCATATACTAAATCAGGGGCAAGCTGCGCCTGTCACCAAGTGCATTTAACCCTCAATGGTGTGGTTGTTTTTTGGCTAAAGCCTACATCAGGGTGAAGCTGTCACACCAAGTGCATTTAACCAGCAATAGTCTGTTTATTTTTTGGCCATATCCCAGTCTAATTCTGTCACTAAATCCATACCGGTCACCCAGCGCCTAAATACTAGGCCTCAAATTTATATCCCGCTAAATCTGTCCTTAGTGCTGTAGCTGGGCGAGTTATTTAGTGTCCGTTCAAGCACATTTCTTGTTCTGGGTTGAAATACAATTCCCAATTTAGCAATTTCATAATTTAGTGGTTTCTGCTATATCAGAGCTATTTGAAATCTATCCCTAAAAGGGTATATAATATTCAAGGTGCACATTGGGTCATTCAGAATAACTTCACACACACCCGCTACTGTGTATTTCCAAGTCTAATTCTGGCACTAAACCCATACCTGTCACCCAGCGCCTAAATACTAGGCCTCAAATTTATATCCAGCTAAATCTGTCCCTAGTGCTGTAGCTGGGCGAGTTATTTAGTGTCCGTTCAAGCACATTTCTTGTTCTGGGTTGAAATACAATTCCCAATTTAGCAATTTCATAATTTAGTGGTTTCTGCTATATCAGAGCTATTTGAAATCTATCCCTAAAAGGGTATATAATATTCAAGGTGCACATTGGGTCATTCAGAATAACTTCACACACACCCGCTACTGTGTATTTCCAAGTCTAATTCTGGCACTAAACCCATACCTGTCACCCAGCGCCTAAATACTAGGCCTCAAATTTATATCCCGCTAAATCTGTCCTTAGTGCTGTAGCTGGGCGAGTTATTTAGTGTCCGTTCAAGCACATTTCTTGTTCTGGGTTGAAATACAATTCCCAATTTAGCAATTTCATAATTTAGTGGTTTCTGCTATATCAGAGCTATTTGAAATCTATCCCTAAAAGGGTATATAATATTCAAGGTGCACATTGGGTCATTCAGAATAACTTCACACACACCCGCTACTGTGTATTTCCAAGTCTAATTCTGGCACTAAACCCATACCTGTCACCCAGCGCCTAAATACTAGGCCTCAAATTTATATCCCGCTAAATCTGTCCCTAGTGCTGTAGCTGGGCGAGTTATTTAGTGTCCGTTCAAGCACATTTCTTGTTCTGGGTTGAAATACAATTCCCAATTTAGCAATTTCATAATTTAGTGGTTTCTGCTATATCAGAGCTATTTGAAATCTATCCCTAAAAGGGTATATAATATTCAAGGTGCACATAGGGTCATTCAGAATAACTTCACACACCCGCTACTGTGCATTTCCAAATCTAATTCTGTCACTAAACCCATACCTGTCACCCAGCGCCTAAATACTAGGCCTCAAATTTATATCCCGCTAAATCTCTCGTTACCGCTGTCCTGTTGTGGCTGGGAAAGTTATTTAGTGTCCGTCAAAGCACATTTTTTGTTCTGGGTTGAAATACAATTCCCAATTTAGCAATTTCATAATTTAGTCGTTTCTGCTATATCAGAGCTATTTGAAATCTATCCCTAAAAGGGTAGATCATATTGAAGGTGCACATAGGGTCATTCAGAATAACTTCACACACACGCTTCTGTGCATTTCCAAGTCTAATTCTGTCACTAAATCCATACCGGTCACCCAGCGCCTAAATACTAGGCCTCAAATTTATATCCCGCTGAATTTGAATACAATACATTGGGCCAAATAATATATTTGTTGTTGTGGTGAACCATAACAATGAGAAAAACATCTAGTAAGGGACGCGGACGTGGACATGGTCGTGGTGGTGTTAGTGGACCCTCTGGTGCTGGGAGAGGACGTGGCCGTTCTGCCACATCCACACGTCCTAGTGTACCAACTACCTCAGGTCCCAGTAGCCGCCAGAATTTACAGCGATATATGGTGGGGCCCAATGCCGTTCTAAGGATGGTAAGGCCTGAGCAGGTACAGGCATTAGTCAATTGGGTGGCCGACAGTGGATCCAGCACGTTCACATTATCTCCCACCCAGTCTTCTGCAGAAAGCGCACAGATGGCGCCTGAAAACCAACCCCATCAGTCTGTCACATCACCCCCATGCATACCAGGGAAACTGTCTCAGCCTCAAGTTATGCAGCAGTCTCTTATGCTGTTTGAAGACTCCGCTGGCAGGGTTTCCCAAGGGCATCCACCTAGCCCTTCCCCAGCGGTGAAAGACATAGAATGCACTGACGCACAACCACTTATGTTTCCTGATGATGAGGACATGGGAATACCACCTCAGCATGTCTCTGATGATGACGAAACACAGGTGCCAACTGCTGCGTCTTTCTGCAGTGTGCAGACTGAACAGGAGGTCAGGGATCAAGACTGGGTGGAAGACGATGCAGGGGACGATGAGGTCCTAGACCCCACATGGAATGAAGGTCGTGCCACTGACTTTCACAGTTCGGAGGAAGAGGCAGTGGTGAGACCGAGCCAACAGCGTAGCAAAAGAGGGAGCAGTGGGCAAAAGCAGAACACCCGCCGCCAAGAGACTCCGCCTGCTACTGACCGCCGCCATCTGGGACCGAGCACCCCAAAGGCAGCTTCAAGGAGTTCCCTGGCATGGCACTTCTTCAAACAATGTGCTGACGACAAGACCCGAGTGGTTTGCACGCTGTGCCATCAGAGCCTGAAGCGAGGCATTAACGTTCTGAACCTGAGCACAACCTGCATGACCAGGCACCTGCATGCAAAGCATGAACTGCAGTGGAGTAAACACCTTAAAACCAAGGAAGTCACTCAGGCTCCCCCTGCTACCTCTTCTGCTGCTGCCGCCTCGGCCTATTCTGCTGCTGCCGCCTCGGCCTCTTCCTCCGCCTCTGGAGGAACGTTGGCACCTGCCGCCCAGCAAACAGGGGATGTACCACCAACACCACCACCACCACCTCCGTCACCAAGCGTCTCAACCATGTCACACGCCAGCGTTCAGCTCTCCATCTCACAAACATTTGATAGAAAGCGTAAATTCCCACCTAGCCACCCTCGATCCCTGGCCCTGAATGCCAGCATTTCTAAACTACTGGCCTATGAAATGCTGTCATTTAGGCTGGTGGACACAGACAGCTTCAAACAGCTCATGTCGCTTGCTGTCCCACAGTATGTTGTTCCCAGCCGGCACTACTTCTCCAAGAGAGCCGTGCCTTCCCTGCACAACCAAGTATCCGATAAAATCAAGTGTGCACTGCGCAACGCCATCTGTGGCAAGGTCCACCTAACCACAGATACGTGGACCAGTAAGCACGGCCAGGGACGCTATATCTCCCTAACTGCACACTGGGTAAATGTAGTGGCAGCTGGGCCCCAGGCGGAGAGCTGTTTGGCGCACGTCCTTCCGCCGCCAAGGATCGCAGGGCAACATTCTTTGCCTCCTGTTGCCACCTCCTCCTTCTCGGCTTCCTCCTCCTCTTCTTCCACCTGCTCATCCAGTCAGCCACACACCTTCACCACCAACTTCAGCACAGCCCGGGGTAAACGTCAGCAGGCCATTCTGAAACTCATATGTTTGGGGGACAGGCCCCACACCGCACAGGAGTTGTGGCGGGGTATAGAACAACAGACCGACGAGTGGTTGCTGCCGGTGAGCCTCAAGCCCGGCCTGGTGGTGTGTGATAATGGGCGAAATCTCGTTGCAGCTCTGGGACTAGCCAATTTGACGCACATCCCTTGCTTGGCGCATGTGCTGAATTTGGTGGTGCAGAAGTTCATTCACAACTACCCCGACATGTCAGAGCTGCTGCATAAAGTGCGGGCCGTCTGTTCGCGCTTCCGGCGTTCACATCCTGCTGCTGCTCGCCTGTCTGCGCTACAGCGTAACTTCGGCCTTCCCGCTCACCGCCTCATATGCGACGTGCCCACCAGGTGGAACTCCACCTTGCACATGCTGGACAGACTGTGCGAGCAGCAGCAGGCCATAGTGGAGTTTCAGCTGCAGCACGCACGGGTCAGTCGCACTACAGAACAGCACCACTTCACCACCAATGACTGGGCCTCCATGCGAGACCTGTGTGCCCTGTTGCGCTGTTTCGAGTACTCCACCAACATGGCCAGTGGCGATGACACCGTTATCAGCGTTACAATACCACTTCTATGTCTCCTTGAGAAAACACTTAGGGCGATGATGGAAGAGGAGGTGGCCCAGGAGGAGGAGGAGGAGGAGGAGGAAGAGGGGTCATTTTTAGCACTTTCAGGCCAGTCTCTTCGAAGTGACTCAGAGGGAGGTTTTTGGCAACAGCAGAGGCCAGGTACAAATGTGGCCAGCCAGGGCCCACTACTGGAGGACGAGGAGGACGAGGATGAGGAGGAGGTGGAGGAGGATGAGGATGAAGCATGGTCACAGCGGGGTGGCACCCAACGCAGCTCGGGTCCATCACTGGTGCGTGGCTGGGGGGAAAGGCAGGACGATGACGATACGCCTCCCACAGAGGACAGCTTGTCCTTACCCCTGGGCAGCCTGGCACACATGAGCGACTACATGCTGCAGTGCCTGCGCAACGACAGCAGAGTTGCCCACATTTTAACCTGTGCGGACTACTGGGTTGCCACCCTGCTGGATCCACGCTACAAAGACAATGTGCCCACCTTACTTCCTGCACTGGAGCGTGATAGGAAGATGCGCGAGTACAAGCGCACGTTGGTAGACGCGCTACTGAGAGCATTCCCAAATGTCACAGGGGAACAAGTGGAAGCCCAAGGCCAAGGCAGAGGAGGAGCAAGAGGTCGCCAAGGCAGCTGTGTCACGGCCAGCTCCTCTGAGGGCAGGGTTAGCATGGCAGAGATGTGGAAAACTTTTGTCAACACGCCACAGCTAACTGCACCACCACCTGATACGCAACGTGTTAGCAGGAGGCAACATTTCACTAACATGGTGGAACAGTACGTGTGCACACCCCTCCACGTACTGACTGATGGTTCGGCCCCATTCAACTTCTGGGTCTCTAAATTGTCCACGTGGCCAGAGCTAGCCTTTTATGCCTTGGAGGTGCTGGCCTGCCCGGCAGCCAGCGTTTTGTCTGAACGTGTATTCAGCACGGCAGGGGGCGTCATTACAGACAAACGCAGCCGCCTGTCTACAGCCAATGTGGACAAGCTGACGTTCATAAAAATGAACCAGGCATGGATCCCACAGGACCTGTCCGTCCCTTGTCCAGATTAGACATTAACTACCTCCCCATAACCATATATTATTGGACTCCAGGGCACTTCCTCATTCAATCCTATTTTTATTTTCATTTTACCATTATATTGCGAGGCTACCCAAAGTTGAATGAACCTCTCCTCTGCCTGTGTGCTAGGCCTAAATATATGCCAATGGACTGTTGCAGTGGTGGCTGACGTGAAGCCTCATTCTCTGCTATGACATGCAGACTGATTCTCTGCTGACATGAAGACAGATTCTCTGTTACGGGACCTCCCTCCTCTGCCTGGGTGCTGGGCCTAAATATATGCCAATGGACTGTTGCAGTGGTGGCTGACATGAAGCCTGATTCTCTGCTATGACATGCAGACTAATTCTCTGCTGACATGAAGCCAGATTGTCTGTTACGGGACCTCTCTCCTCTGCCTGGGTGCTGGGCCTAAATTTATGACAATGGACTGTTGCAGTGGTGGCTGACGTGAAGCCTGATTCTCTGCTATGACATGCAGACTGATTCTCTGCTGACATGAAGCCAGATTGTCTGTTACGGGACCTCTCTGCTCTGCCTGTGTGCTAGGCCTAAATATATGCCAATGGACTGTTGCAGTGGTGGCTGACGTGAAGCCTCATTCTCTGCTATGACATGCAGACTGATTCTCTGCTGACATGAAGCCAGATTGTCTGTTACGGGACCTCTCTGCTCTGCCTGTGTGCTAGGCCTAAATATATGCCAATGGACTGTTGCAGTGGTGGCTGACGTGAAGCCTGATTCTCTGCTATGACATGCAGACTGATTCTCTGCTGACATGAAGCCAGATTGTCTGTTACGGGACCTCTCTGCTCTGCCTGTGTGCTAGGCCTAAATATATGCCAATGGACTGTTGCAGTGGTGGGTGACGTGAAGCCTCATTCTCTGCTATGACATGCAGTCTGATTCTCTGCTGACATGAAGACAGATTCTCTGTTACGGGACCTCCCTCCTCTGCCTGGGTGCTGGGCCTAAATATATGCCAATGGACTGTTGCAGTGGTGGCTGACATGAAGCCTGATTCTCTGCTATGACATGCAGACTAATTCTCTGCTGACATGAAGCCAGATTGTCTGTTACGGGACCTCTCTCCTCTGCCTGGGTGCTGGGCCTAAATTTATGACAATGGACTGTTGCAGTGGTGGCTGACGTGAAGCCTGATTCTCTGCTATGACATGCAGACTGATTCTCTGCTGACATGAAGCCAGATTGTCTGTTACGGGACCTCTCTGCTCTGCCTGTGTGCTAGGCCTAAATATATGCCAATGGACTGTTGCAGTGGTGGCTGACGTGAAGCCTCATTCTCTGCTATGACATGCAGACTGATTCTCTGCTGACATGAAGCCAGATTGTCTGTTACGGGACCTCTCTGCTCTGCCTGTGTGCTAGGCCTAAATATATGCCAATGGACTGTTGCAGTGGTGGCTGACGTGAAGCCTCATTCTCTGCTATGACATGCAGACTGATTCTCTGCTGACATGAAGCCAGATTGTCTGTTACGGGACCTCTCTGCTCTGCCTGTGTGCTAGGCCTAAATATATGCCAATGGACTGTTGCAGTGGTGGGTGACGTGAAGCCTCATTCTCTGCTATGACATGCAGACTGATTCTCTGCTGACATGAAGCCAGATTCTCTGTTACGGGACCTCTCTCCTCTGCCTGTGTGTGTGCTGGGCCTAAATATATGCCAATGGACTGTTGCAGTGGTGGCTGACGTGAAGCCTGATTCTCTGCTATGACATGCAGACTGATTCTCTGCTGACATGAAGCCAGATTGTCTGTTACGGGACCTCTCTCCTCTGCCTGTGTGTGTGCTGGGCCTAAATATATGCCAATGGACTGTTGCAGTGGTGGCTGACGTGAAGCCTCATTCTCTGCTATGACATGCAGACTAATTCTCTGCTGACATGAAGACAGATTCTCTGTTACGGGACCTCTCTCCTCTGCCTGGGTGCCGGGGCCTAAATATCTGAGAATGGACTGTTCCAGTGGTAGGTGACGGGAAGCCAGATTCTCTGCTATGGAACCTCTCTCCAATTGATTTTGGTTAATTTTTATTTATTTAATTTTTATTTTAATTCATTTCCCTATCCACATTTGTTTGCAGGGGATTTACCTACATGTTGCTGCCTTTTGCAGCCCTCTAGCTCTTTCCTGGGCTGTTTTACAGCCTTTTTAGTGCCGAAAAGTTCGGGTCCCCATTGACTTCAATGGGGTTCGGGTTCGGGACGAAGTTCGGATCGGGTTCGGATCCCGAACCCGAACATTTCCGGGATGTTCGGCCGAACTTCTCGAACCCGAACATCCAGGTGTTCGCTCAACTCTACTCACGACACATGTACCATTAAGGCTACTTTCACACTAGCGTTCGGAGCGGGTCCGTCTGATGTTTCATCAGACGGATCCGCTCCTATAATGCAGACGTTTGCATCCGTTCAGAACAGATCCGTCTGCATTATAACTTAGAAAAATTTCTAAGTGTGAAAGTAGCCTGAGCGGATCCGTTCAGACTTTACATTGAAAGTCAATGGGGGACGGATCAGCTTGAATATTGAGCCATATGGTGTCATCTTCAAGCGGATCCGTCCCCATTGACTTCCATTATAAGTCTGGACGGATCCGCTCGCCTCCGCACGGCCAGGCGGACACCCGAACGCTGCTTGCAGCGTTCAGGTGTCCGCTCACTGAGCGGAGCGGAGGCTGAGCGCTGGCAGACGGATGCATT
This sequence comes from Bufo gargarizans, assembly GCF_014858855.1. Lineage (NCBI taxonomy): Eukaryota > Metazoa > Chordata > Amphibia > Anura > Bufonidae > Bufo > Bufo gargarizans. The sequence goes on along the minus strand of NC_058081.1, from coordinate 291,627,333 downwards.
CTCAGTGGATCCGCCTCCGCTGAGAATGCATTAGGGCCAGACGGCTGCGTTCAGGGCCGCTTGTGAGCCCCTTCAAACGGAGCTCACGAGCGGACACCTGAACGCAGGTGTGAAAGTAGCCTAAGGTGCACCCGCTCATAAATCTGGTCTAGTGAGGTCAAGGGATCATGTGACGCCAGCTGTGTCAAGTGACCGGTAGCGCAGCCTATTTAAAAAAGACAACTGGCCACAGTCGCCTGTAAGGCTACTTTCACACTAGCATTTTTTTTTGGCGGATCTTCCGTTACAATAATACAACCACATGTATCCGTCATGAATGGATCCGGTTGTATTATGTTTTATATAGCCATGACGGATCCATTAAAAAGTAAATGGGGGACGGATCAGTTTTCTCTGACACAATAGAAAACGGAACTGTCACCATTGACTTACATTGTGTGTCAGGACAGATCCGTCTTGGTCCGCACCACATCGCGCACAGAAAAAGGCTGCTTGCATTTTGGTGTATTCCATTTCATTAAGTTGACGATGAATGGGGACAAAAATGAAGCATTTTCATCCGTTATTGAGATCATATGACGGATCTCAATAGCGGAATTGAAAATCCTAGTGTGAAAGTAGCCTAATTTGTTTGTCTTTGATTTGATTGCCACAGTATCTGCTCTGACAGAGCATCTCAGTAGTCCCACTGTCACATCCACATGTTGGTAACCTGGCTTCTCCAGGGCCCTGAAAGGCAAACCTGCCCTGCCTTGCTATGGTATTTTGTGGGAGTAGAGAGAGTGAATTATTTAGGTAGACTTATTATTTAGCAATCTCTATTATAGGTCTAACATATTCCGCAGTGCTTTACAATCATTATCATCATTAACCCCTTGCAGACCGGGCCATTTTTCACCTTTCTGCCTACGCAATTTCTAGCAAATCTGTCACTTTATGTGGTAATAACTTTAAAATACTTTTACTTATCCAGGCCATTCTGAGATTGTTTTCTCGTCACATATTGTACTTTGTGACAGTGGTAAAAATTGAGTAAAAAAGAAACATTATTTATAAAAAAGTAAAACATTTACAAAAATGTGGAAAATTTTTCAAATTTCCATATTTCAATTTCTCTACTTTTATAATAGATAGTAATAGCTCCAAAATGTCTACTTCATGTTTGCATCACTTTGCCATTTTATTTTCAGGGAAGTTAGAAGGCTTAGAAGTTTAGAAGCAAATCTTGAAATTTTTCTGAAAATTTCCCAAACCCACTTTTTAAGGACCAGTTCAGGTCTGAAGTCACTTTGTGAGGCTTACATAATGTAAACCACCCAAAAATGACCCCATTTTAGAAACTACACCACTCAAGGTATTCAAAACTGATTTTACTAACTTTGTTAACCCTTTAGGTGTTCCACAAGAATTAATGGAAAATGGAGATGAAATTTGGCAATTTTGTTGGTACTATTTCAGGGTACATATGATTTTTGGTTGCTCTATATTACACTTTTTGTGAGGCAAGGTAACAAAAAATAGCTGTTTTGGCACCGTTTTATATTTTTTGTTATTTACAATGTTTATCTGACACGTTAGCTCATGTGGTATTTTTATAAAGCAGGTTTTTATGGATTCGACAATACCAAATATGTACTGTATACTATTTTGGGTTGTTTGTTTCAATTTTACATGTCTTAGGTAGGGTCTAATTTTTTTGCAGGATGAGATGAATGTTTTATTAGTATGATTTTGGGGTGCGTATGACTTTTTGATTGCTTGCTATTGCACTTTTTGTATTGTAAGGTGACAAAAAATGGGGGGGGGGGCAAGCTAAGCTCTTGCACCAGGGACGATGAGCCTTTAGCTACACCCCTAGATGTGACGGTTAGATTTCTACTATTTTGGGGGGCATACACCTTTTTGATCACTTGGTGTTGCACTTTTGGTGATGTAAGGTGACCCAAAAATGTTTTTTTAGCATATTTTTTTTTTTTTACGGTGTTCACCTGAGGGATTAGGTCATGTGATATTTTTATAGAGCCAGTTGATACGGACGCTGCGATACCTAATATGTCAACTTTAATTTTTTTATTTTTTTTACTTTATTTTGGGAAAAGGACGCTTTTTTTATACTTGAAACTTTTAATTTTTTGGTAAATTTTTATTTCTTGAACTTTTTTTTATACTTTATTTTTTGTCCCGCTCTGGGACTTCAATTTTTGGGGGTCTGATCCCCTTTACAATGCATCACAATACTTCTGTATTGTGTTGCATTGGCTGCAAGTGTATTACACACTGCAATACACTTACAGCCTGCTTCTTGTGAGATCCAGGGGGCTGCAGGGGGCACATATGAAGGCATATCTATTTTGCAGTGGTGTAACTAGAGTGTCATGGGCCCCAGTGCAAACTTTGGATTGCCCCGCCCCCCAATTTATAGAAAGATGCAGCAATTTTTTTTTAAACTAAGCCCAATGCATGGCTACACACACACAAATCTGGTCCTACTTTATCCAGGGTGTTGCTGGTGTTGCTGTGATGTCCACTGGATCCAGAACAAGGTCCCTGTGGTCATAGAAAACATAATAATAAGGAAGGTATGGTGACTGCCCCTGTGAAATCGCCAGCAGGGGGAGCTGTGCTGGCCTGGAAGACTGAGGCATGCCAATGTGTAGAAGGGTAATCTAGGACATTTCCTCTAAGTGCTAGCACACAGTACTAATGTCCACATTGTGGCCCCTTACAGTAATTAAACCCACTTTGTGGCCCCTTACAGCAGTTATACCCACCTTTGTTCCTGTCACAGTAGTTATGCCCAGATATGTGCCGCCTCACAGTAATAATGCCTAGATATGTGCCCCCTCACAGTAATAATGCCCAGATATGTGCCCCCTCACAGTAGACATGCCCAGATATGTGCACCCTCACAGTAGTTATGTCCAGTTATGTGCCCCCTCACAGTAGTTATGTCCAGTTATGTGCTCCCTCACAGTAGTTATGTCAGATTATGTGCCCCCTCACAATAGTTATGCCAGATTATGTGCCCCTTCACAGTAGTTATGCCTTCATATGTGCCCTCTCATAGTAGGTATGCCCACATATGTGCCCCCTCACAGTAGTTATGCTCACATATGTGCTCCCTCACTGTAGTTATGCCTAGATATGTGCCCTCTCACAGTAGTTATGCCCAGGTATGTTCCCTCTCACAGATATGTTCCCTCTCACAGTAGTTATGCCTAGATATGTTCCCTCTCACAGTAGTTATGCCCACATACGTGCCCCCTCACAGTAGTTATGCCAGATTAGGTGCCCCCTCTAAGTAGGCAGATTAGGTGCCCTCTCACAGTAGTTATTCTACTGCTTCTACAAGCTCCCTGCTTCACTCTGGAGACAACAGATGGCAGTGATGAGAACAGCCGGGTAAATGCCCGCACCCCCCCTTGCCTCTGCTCCTCCCCCCTTGCCTCTGCGCCCAGGGCGCATATTATACATGTTTGAAGAGCGCTGACAGGGCCCAGCATTGTCACTGTACTTCATGCTGGGCCCCGTCACATTACATATGAGTGCAGTGGGCTTCCTCTCCCCACCAGGCCCAGTCCAGAAGGTCCATTTAGATATAAACGACTAGCCCAAGGATTTTATTAGTCAATGGGCGGTCGTTAGGTGCTTAAAGTGACATTTTTTGCTGTTGTTGCCCATAGCAACTGTACCTTCAAATATTTCAGTTATGTCTCCTTCAAATTATGATTTTCTAGTTGAATCTGATGACATCTGCTATATTGATATATTATGATTCCTGCAATAAGAAAATTGTGAAAATTGTGAAACATTAACAAAACACGTTTTTCATATGTTGATCTTTTTTCTGTAAATTGAATAACGTCTGCACATCTTAAAATGAATTGCAAAGAATATACAAAACATGTTAGGAGTTTCACCATTTGGATGACTAGTCCTTTTGGTACATATATAATTCAGCAGCTTGGTGAACTCACCGGAAAAGAGGGAATTATTTTACTTTTCTGAGATGTTAGAAACATAAGTACGGAAATGTAATGTTAAACATGTCATCAAATCATCCACATTTATTCCGAAACCAGTAATCAAACAGCCCTGTTTGCAGGAGATTTCCACTAATGTGATATCAGCCAAGTCTTTTTCCACATTATCCTTATATGAGAGGCAAAAAAAATCCCCAGATTACAAGATTTAAATGGAATGCAATCTGGTGTGAGAGCAGCACAGCAGAATACACTAGCCAGGAAATTGAAACTGTGTCAGGCAAATCCGAACAGAAATATTCTAGGTCAGAGCATGAATTACAGCATTTCCCATGCAATGTATCGAATGTCATGGCAGTCCTGTTCTTTCATCCTTCATTAATTGCCCACAAATATGAGAGCGCAGGTGAAACCTTGGTATCGCAAAGAAAACCTACAGTCAGTTCAATATTTTTACATGGATAAATGCCCTTAAAAATGGAGTCATGACTGTCATGGAAACCTCTTACATTTGATTTTAACTGACATTTTGTAAATGCAGCATCCCACTAGTGTACGTGGGCACTGCAAAAGCTTATTTTATAAACAAAAAGGTGTATTGGTTTGCTCAACTGAGAGTATAGATGGGTAGGTGCAGCTGCTAAAGACTCACCCAGTCTGAAAAAATTTGCAAATAATAGAATAGTAGCAGGCACACTTACAAATGGAGTAGATGTTGATAATCAAAATTTATTGATAAGTACAGTTATATAAAATATGAGTGGACATTTAAGCAGCAATATAGAATAAATAACAAGAACAGAGCCAGAATAGATATCAGATTAAGGCCTCATGCACACGACCGTTTTTTTTTAAGGTCCGCAAAAGCGGGGTCCGTAGGTCCGTGATCCGTGTCTGTTTTTTCTTCCGTGGGTCTTCCTTGATTTTTGGAGGATCCACGGACATCAAGAAAAAATCGTTTTGGTGTCCGCCTGGCCGTGCGGACCCAAACAGATCTGTCCTGACTTACAATGCAAGTCAATGGGGACGGATCCGTTTGACGTTGACACAATATGGTGCAATTGCAAACGGATCCGTCCCTCATTGACTTTCAATGTAAAGTCAGGAGTCCCTATTATACCATCGGATCAGAGTTTTCTCCAATGTCACCACCAGACATCTGAGAAGCTCTGACAGACGTCCTTCAGAACCTCCTCCTTGAGGTTCCTTTTGTTTTGCTTTCATTTTCTCATCTCGTTAGCCTCTCTCAGCTGTCATGTAGTTGCACTGATTGCATCCCTTTAAATCCCTTCCCATACTGCATCACTTTGCGGTTTATATTATTTCCTGGAGTGTGTGCATGCTGATGCTACTACTGAGTCTTCTACAGATAAGTTTTGTTCATTCATTTGTGTTTTCCTATTTGCTGGATCCCAGGTGACCCTGACTCCCTCCGTATCAAGTGTAAGGAGCTGGTGGTCGTGTCCCCTCACTATTATAGGGTGTTCAGGTGTTATACAGTTGAGGTAGGAGGATATGCGATCATCTACCATTGAGATTTTCGCATAGGCTGAGCAGTTAGGGAGAGAGCCAGGTCTGTTGCAGGGCTCTCCCTTTTGTTCCTTAGTTTTGGATCCAGTCAGTCGGATCTTCATTTTGTGTCTTCTAGTTTTCTGTACACCTTCCGTGACATTATAAACCGCCAAAACCGTCTCAAGCATGGATCCGGTTTCACTTTTGACTGAACACATGCAGGGTCTTTCATTGGAGGTAGCAGATCTCCGTAAGACTCTTTCTCAGCTTCAGGTGACCGGTTCAGCTTGCGTTCATGGAGTTTGTTCTGAGCCCAAGATCTCGCTCCCAGATACGTTCTCCGGGGGTAGTGAGAATTTTGTTCGTTTTAGAGAGGCTTGCAAACTCCATTTTTGCCTACTTCCCCATTCCTCTGGTGATGAGGATCGGAGGGTGGGGATCATCATCTCGCTGCTCAGGGATTAGGCTCAGTCCTGGGCCTTTTCGCTGCCGGTGGGGGCACGGCCCCTCCGTTCAGTGGATGATTTTTTTTTAACCCTGGGTCAGATATATGATGATCCGGATCGTATTGCTCTGGCTGAGTCTAGACTGCGTCTTTTATGCCAGGGTAAACAGTCCGCAGAGATATACTGTTCAGAATTTCGGAGATGGGCAGCTGATACTGGTTGGAATGATGCTGCACTCCGAAGTCAATTTTGCCATGGTCTTTCAGAGGTATTGAAAGATGCATTTGCCTTTCATGAGAGACCTACCTCCTTGGACTCTGCCATGTCTCGGGCCGTTCGTATTGACAGGCGTCTTAGAGAGAGAGGAGAGATCACTAATTCCTGTCATACTCAGTCCAAGGACATTGCGGCGGTCTCATTCAGTGCACAGGGGTCTCAGTCGCTCTCAATCCCTTCTGAGCAGGAGCCCATGCAGCTGGGTTTAATTGCCTCTGACACAAGAAGATTCAGCCCTCATAGGAAGGTTTGTTTCTGTTGTGGGGGTATAAATCATTTGGCAAATGTTTGTCCCTCTAGGAGATTCAGGCATTTTTTTCAGAGTAATAAAGTAACAAAAAGAAAAAAATCCTCTAAAAACGTTCCATCTGTTACTATTGGCAAGGTTGATGCGGAAATTCAAGGTTTTCCGTTTGCTTGTAGTTCCCGTTTTGTCCTACCTGCCAGGGTGGCGCTAGAGAGCAAGAACATTTTTTGTGAGATTTTTGTAGATAGTGGAGCAGCTGTCAATTTCATTGATAATCAATTTGCTATAACTCATGGTTTCCAGGTATGCACTTTGGGAAAGGATATACCTGTTTTTGCTATTGATTCCGCTCCACTTTCTCAGAAATCATTAAAGGGCATAGTTCACAATATCCGTTTGATTGTGAGTGATACTCATGTTGAGGATGTGTCATGTTTCGTCCTAAGCGGGTTGCCTACTCCTCTAGTCTTGGGGCAACCCTGGCTCACTAAACATAACCCCACCAATGATTGGCAAGCAAGGCAAATAAATGGTTGGAGTGACTTTTGCAGAGAGAATTGCCTCACAACATCTGTTTCTGAGGTTTCTACTAAGACAGTACCATCTTTTCTCTCTGAATTTTTGGATGTGTTCTCTGAGAGTGGTGTTCAGGACTTGCCCCCTCACAGGGAGTACGATTGCCCTATTAATCTCACCCCAGGCACCAAGCTGCCTAAATCTCGTTTATACAATCTCTCCCAACCTGAAAGGGTCGCTATGCATGCTTATAGCTCTGAGAGTCTGAAAAAGGGACACATACTACCCTTGAAGTCACCTGTTGCCGCTGTTTTTTTTCTTTGTTAAGAAAAAAGATGGTTATTTAAGACCATGTCTGGATTTCAGGGAGCTGAACAGTATCACAATTCGTGACCCTTATCCGTTTCCACTGATCCCGGACCTGTTTAACCAGATTGTTGGGGCTAAAGTTTTTTCCAAGTTGGATCTAAGAGGGGCATACAACCTGGTCAGGGTCAGAGAAGGAGACGAATGGAAGACGGCCTTCAATACCTCTGAGGGACTGAGGGCCATTTTGAGAATTTAATTATGCCTTTTGGTTTGATGAATGCTCAGCATTTTGTGAACAGCATTTTTTATCATTTAATGGGGAAATTTGTATTAGTGTATCTAGATGACATTTTGATTTTTTCTCCTGATTTCAAAACTGATAAGGAACACTTACGTCAGGTCTTGCTCATCCTGCGGGAGAATAAATTGTACGCTAAACTGGAAAAATGTGTGTTTGCGGTTCCAGAAATTCAATTTCTGGGGTTTCTTCTCTCCGCTTCTGGTTTTCGCATGGACCCCGAGAAGGTCCGCGCTGTGCTTGAGTGGGAGCTTCCTCAGAATCAGAAGGCGCTGATGCGTTTTTTGGGCTTTGCCAATTATTACAGGAAGTTTATTTTAAATTATTCCTCTGTTGTTAAACCACTCATTGATATGACTAGAAAGGGGGTAGATTTTTCCTCCTGGTCGGTAGAGGCGCGTAAGGCCTTTTCTAATATCAAGGAGAGTTTTGCTTCCGCTCCCATCTTGGTACAACCTGATATTTCTCTACCCTTCATAGTTGAGGTTGATGCTTCTGAGGTGGGTGTGGGTGCGGTCTTGTCTCAGGGTCCCTCTCCTGCCAAATGGCGACCGTGTGCCTTTTTCTCGAAGAAACTCTCCTCCGCAGAGAGAAATTACGATGTGGGAGATAGGGAGTTGTTGGCCATCAAGTTGGCTTTTGAGGAATGGCGCCATTGGCTAGAGGGAGCCAGACACCCTATTACCGTGTTTACTGACCATAAGAATCTGGCCTACTTGGAGTCAGCCAAGCGTCTGAACCCGAGACAGGCCAGATGGTCTTTGTTCTTTTCAAGGTTTAATTTTGTTGTCACGTTCCGCCCTTGGGGTTAAGAATGTGAAGTCGGATGCCCTGCCACGTTGTTTTCCGGGAGATGGGAATTTTGAAGACCCGGTTCCCATTTTGGCCGAAGGTGTGGTAGTCTCTGCTCTTTATCCTGAATTGGAGGCAGAGGTTCAGGTAGCCCAGTCAGAGGCTCCTGATCTTTGTCCTTCTGGGAGGTTGTTTGTGCCTCTCGCTTTAAGACACAAGATTTTTAAGGAACACCACGATACTGTCCTTGCTGGGCACCCGGGGGCAAGAGCCACAGTGGATCTCATCGCTCAGAGATTCTGGTGGCCAGCGCTTCGTAAGTCGGTTGAGGGTTTTGTGTTAGCCTGCGAGACCTGCGCTCGTGCCAAAGTCCCTCGATCACGGCCATCAGGTCCTCTCCTTCCGTTACCCATTCCTTCCCGTCCTTGGACACATCTGTCCATGGACTTCATTACGGACCTGCCTCGTTCCTCGGGGTCGACTGTGATTCTGGTGCAGGCATTTGTTGATCGAATTGTCAAATTGCATGGTATTCCTTCAGACATAGTCTCTGATAGGGGCACGCAGTTTGTTTCCAGATTCTGGAAGGCTTTCTGTTCTCTCTTGGGGGTTCGGTTGTCATTCTCTTCTGCTTTCCACCCGCAGTCGAATGGTCAGACAGAGCGCGTCAATCAGAATCTGGAGACATATTTGCGCTGTTTTGTGGCGGAGAATCAGGAGGATTGGTGTTCTTTTTTGTCCCTTGCTGAGTTTGCTTTAAATAACCGTCGTCAGGAGTCCTCTGATAAGTCACGATTTTTTGGTGCATATGGGTTTCATCCGCAGTTTGGGACATTCTCTGGAGAGGGGTCTTCTGGTTTACCTGATGAGGACAGATTCTCCTCGTGTTTGTCATCTATTTGGCAAAAGATTCAGGATAATCTAAAGAACATGAGTGAGAGATATAAGCGTGTGGCGGATAAGAGACGTGTGCCTGGTCCGGACCTGAATGTTGGTGATCTGGTGTGGTTGTCTACTAAGAATATCAAATTGAAGGTTCCCTCCTGGAAGTTGGGTCCTAAGTTTATTGGGCCTTACAAAATCTTGTCCGTCATCAATCCTGTTGCCTACCGTCTTGATCTTCCTCAGACTTGGAAGATCCATAATGTTTTTCATAAGTCCTTATTAAAACCTTATGTCCAACCCATTGTACCCTCGTCTTTGCCTCCTCCTCCGATTGTGGTTGATGGTAATCTTGAATTTCAGGTCTCTAGGATTGTGGATTCTCGTGTTGTCCGCGGTTCTCTCCAGTACCTCGTTCATTGTGAGGGTTATGGTCCTGAGGAGAGGATGTGGGTCCCAGTGACGGACATTAAGGCCACTCGTCTCATCAGGGCTTTCCATAGGTCCTATCCTGAGAAGGTGGGCTCTGAGTGTCCGGAGTCCACTCGTAGAAGGAGGGGTACTGTCACCACCAGACATCTGAGAAGCTCTGACAGACGTCCTTCAGAACCTCCTCCTTGAGGTTCCTTTTGTTTTGCTTTCATTTTCTCATCTCGTTAGCCTCTCTCAGCTGTCATGTAGTTGCACTGATTGCATCCCTTCAAATCCCTTCCCATACTGCATCACTTTGCGGTTTATATTATTTCCTGGAGTGTGTGCATGCTGATGCTACTACTGAGTCTTCTACAGATAAGTTTTGTTCATTCATTTGTGTTTTCCTATTTGCTGGATCCCAGGTGACCCTGACTCCCTCCATATCAAGTGTAGGGAGACGGTGGTCGTGTCCCCTCACTATTATAGGGTGTTCAGGTGTTATACAGTCGAGGTACGAGGATATGCGATCATCTACCATTGAGATTTTCGCATAGGCTGAGCAGTTAGGGAGAGAGCCAGGTCTGTTGCAGGGCTCTCCCTTTTGTTCCTTAGTTTTGGATCCAGTCAGTCGGATCTTCATTTTGTGTCTTCTAGTTTTCTGTACACCTTCTGTGACATCCAATCGGATGGTATATTTTAACTTGAAGCGTCCCCATAACCATGGGAACGCCTCTATGTTAGAATATACCATCGGATTTGAGTTACATTGTGAAAACTCATATCCGACAGTATATTCTAACACAGAGGTGTTCCCATAGTGATGGGGACGCTTCAAGTTAGAATATACTACGAACTGTGTACATGACTGCCCCCTGCTGCCTGGCAGCACCCGATCTCTTACAGGGGGCTGTGATCCACACAATTAACCCCTCAGGTGCCGCACCTCAGGGGTTAATTGTGCGTATCATAGCCCCCTGTAAGAGATCAGGGGCTGCCAGGCAGCAGGGGGCCCCCCTCCCTCTATTGTATTAACTCATTGGTGGCCAATATGCGGCCTCCCCCGGCCCCCCTCCCTCCCTCTATTGTATTAACTCATTGGTAGCCAGTGTGCGGCCTCCCCCCGGCCCCGCCGATCATTGGTGGCAGCGGACAGTTCCGATCGGAGTCCCAGTCTGTGACCGGCCGGGAGCTCCTCCTACTGGTAAGTGACAGATCATTAAGCAATGCGCCGCACAGACCTGTCACTTACCAGTAGGAGGAGCCCCCTGCCGGTCACAGACAGCGCAGCAGGTAAGTATGATGCTTCTAATATTGCTAAGTAACCATGGCAACCAGGACTGCAGTAGCGTCCTGGTTGCCATGGTTACCGATCGGAGCCCCAGCGATTAAACTGGGACTCCAATCGGAACTCTCCGCTGCCACCAATGATCGGGGGGGGCCGGGGGAAGCTGGCCACCAATGAGTAAATACAATAGAGGGAGGGAGGGGGGGCCGGGGGGAGGCTGCACACTGGCAACCAATGAGTTAATACACTAGAGGGAGGGAGGGAGGGGGGGCCGGGGGGAGGCCACACACTGGCCACCAATGAGTTAATACAATAGAGGGAGGGGGGGCCGCACTGGCTACCAATGAGTTAATACAATAGAGGGAGGGGGGGCCGCACTGGCCACCAATGAAATAAAAACTGGGGAGGGGGGTCTGCCCCCTGCTGCCTGGCAGCCCCTGATCTCTTACAGGGGGCTATGATACGCACAATTAACCCCTGAGGTGCGGCACCTGAGGGGTTAATTGTGCGGATCACAGCCCCCTGTAAGAGATCGGGTGCTGCCAGGCAGCAGGGGGAAGTCATGTACACAGTTCGTAGTATATTCTAACTAGAAGCGTCCCCATTACTATGGAAACGCCTCTGTGTTAGAATATATTGTCGGAAGTGAAAACTCAGTTCTGAAAAAGCTTTTATGCAGACGGATCTTCGGATCCGTCTGTATGAAAGTAACCTACGGCCACGGATCACGGCCGCTGATGAACAACGGTGCATTTTCTGAGTTTTCAACGGGCCCATTGAAAGTCAATGGGTCCGCAGAAAATCACGGAAAACAGAACAACGGCCACGGATGCACACAACAGTCATGTGCATGAGGCCTAAATATCAGAATAAATACCAGAATAAATATCTGAATAAATATATGAATAGATATCAACTGAGTAGTTCAACAATATCGTATGGTAGCAGCATCACCAGGCAATTTTTAAAGGGATATAAAGCACTGTAATAACAGGTGATGTCTTGAAAAGGTTATATCGATGTGGGATTGATATGAGTCAATGTCCTGAAACGGTATACCAATTGAAGAGCAATAAAGTTGATGCATAGTAAGTATAATGTTCAGTCCAATAAAACTCAATAGATAGCGGTAAGTGAGGCAGTAATATTGACCATATGGCAGGTGTTGGTAGCAATGCTTATCGGTAATAATATAGTAGTAGACGAAGACGATGATTTTAAGGACCTGCAAGCGGGGGTAAAGTAGGTTTCAGGGCGGTGTACCTCAACGTGGTGTTCCACATATTCTCCGGTACTATCCCAGCGCTTACCTTTCCTGAAGTTCCCCGCGCAGTCCCGTGAGTAGCATCTGTTATATCCGTCTATGTATAGGCTTTTCAGCGTTCCACATGAAGTGAGGCAGCGCTCGTGGGCTCTATATGTTTCAGCGCACTTCTGAGACGTCAGCGGTGACTTCACTGGGGGCTCATCATTTGCTTGCAAGCAATATGAAGATTCGTATGACCCGATTGTTGCCACTTTTGACCTGTGCAAAACCCATCACATGTAAGAGGGAATCCAAGTAAGGTCACTGCTGACATCTCAGAAGTGCGCTGCAACATTCAGAGCCTACAAGCGCTGTCTCACTTCATGTGGATCGCCAAAAAGCCTATACATAGACAGATATAGCGTCTAATGTCAGCCGCATGCTTATACCTGTTGCCCATCTTTTTCAGGTTATTTTGGATTTTCCGCTAAATAGAAGACAAAGACAAGGAAAATCGTTCCTCCTCAGGAATGCCGGAATTTTGAGCACCAGAAAATTTACCAAACTGTGGATGGAACCCATATGCCCCCAAAAAAGGCGACTTATCAGTGGATTCCTGTCTACGGTTATTTATAGCAAACTCAGCTAACGACAAAAATTAAGACCACTCTTCCTGATTCTCTGAAACAAAACATCTCAAGTAAGTCTCCAGATTCTGATTAGTGCGCTCCGTCTGTCCGTTCGACTGAGGATGAAAAGCCGAAGAGAAGGACAATTTTACACCCAGACGAGTACAGAACGCTTTCCAGAATCTGGAAACAAACTGAATCCCTCTATCGGACACCAAATCAGAGAGAATGCAATGTAGTTTCACGATGTTGTCGACAAACACCTGTGCAAGAGTTTTAGCATTGGGTAGACTAGGCAATGCAATAAAGTGTGCCATTTTACTAAAATGATCTACAACCCCCAGAATCATGTTTTTTCCCAAAGAATTTGGTAAATCCGTGATAAAATCCATGGACAAATGGTCCAAGGTCTGGACGGGATGGGCAATGGAAGAAGAGATCCGGAAGGCAGAGTATGTGTCACCTTAGCACGTGCACAGGTACCACAGGCTGACACATAGTCCTCAACACACTTACGCAACCCCGGCCACCAAAATCTTCGAGAGATGAGATCAACAGTCGATCTGCTCCCAGGGTGCCCAGCAAGCACCATACAGTGATGTTCCTCAAACACCTTGTGACGTAATTCGGAGGGAACAAACAATTTCCCCGAAGGACAAGAGTCCGGATCATCCTTCTGTGCCTCCAACACCCTGGCTTCGAGATCAGGATAAAGAGCGGATATGACTACCCCTTCAGATATAAAGGGACTAGGGTCATTAGACTCACATTCCCCCCCCCCCCCCAGGAAAGCTACGTGACAAAGCGTCCGCCTTGATGTTCTTAACCTCAGGGTGGTAAGTGACGATGAAGTTAAATCTGGTGAAAAACAATGACCATCTGGCCTGCCTTGGGTTTAGTCACTTAGCCGACTGCAGGTAGGCCAGATTCTTGTGATCCGTAGTTACCGTAATAGGGGGAATTGTTCCTTCCAACCAATGCCGCCATTCCTCGAACGTCTCTCTATTACCTACATCATAATTTCAGCACTAGAGAGTTTTTTTTAGAAAAAAGCACATGGGCGTCATTTGCTAGGAGAAGGACCTGCGACACAACTGCTCCAACCCATACCTCGGATGCGTCAACTTCCACAATGAATGGCTGTGACACATCAGGTTGCACCAGGATAGGGGCCAAAGCAAAACATTCTTTCACAGCAGAAAAGGCCTGTAATGCTGCATCAGACCAGACAGAAATATCCGCACCCTTTCTAGTCATGTCTGTTAAAGGTTTAACCACCGATGAATAGTTCAAGAAAAATTTAGGGTAGTAGTTGGTAAACCCCAAAAACCGCATAAGTGCTTTCAGATTTTCGGGTCGATCCCAGTCCAACACGGCACGGACCTTCTTGGGATCCATACGATAACCTGAGGATGAGAGCAGGTAACCTAGAAATTGCACTTCCTGTACAGCAAATACACACTTTTCCATCTTGGCATACAACTTATTCTCTCTTAGGATCTGTAACACCTGTCTCACATCATCCTGATGAGTCTCCATATTAGGCGAATAAATTAGTATGTCATCAAGGCATACAATGACAAACCTCCCCACTAGATGATGAAAGATGTCATTGGCAAAGTGAAAAACCGCAGGAGCATTAGTTAACCCAAAGGGCATGACCAGGTTTTCAAAATGACCCTCAGGGGTATTAAATGCGGTCTTCCACTCATCCCCCTCCTTGATCCTTACCAGATTATATGCCCCCCTCAGATCCAATTTAGAGAACACCTTGGTACCGACAATCTGACTAAACAAATCCGGAATTAAAGGAAAGGGGAAAGCATCACGGACGGTAATACGATTGAGCTCACGGAAGTCCAGACATGGTCTCAGGGTACCATCTTTTTTCTTTACAGAGAAAAACCCAGCAGCCACTGGGGACATGGATGGTCTAATATGTCCCTTTGCCAAACTCTTGGTAATATACTCTCGCATGGCCTTTCTTTCGGGTTCCGCAAGACTATACAACCGAGATTTGGGCAATTTATCTCCGGGAATACGATTGACGGGAAAGTCATACTCCCGGTGCGGAGGCAACTCCTGATTACTGCTCTCAGAGAAAACATCAGAAAATTCTGAAATGAATAAGGGTACAGTTTTTGTGGTAACCATAGAGAATGATGCATTAAGACAGTTGTCCATGCAAAAATCACTCCAATCGAGAATCTGTCTCGCTTGCCAGTCGATGTTGGGGTTATGTTTGCTTAACCATGGTAAGCCCAACACCAACGGAGCAGGCAGACCCTCCAATACATAACTGGAGATAGATTCCTGATGCAAATCACCCACTCTTAAATTAATGTCATTCACTACCTGCGACAGGCATTTTTGGTTAAGAGGTGCTGAGTCAATTGCAAAGACAGATTTTCTTGCTCCCCATCCACACCACTATGTTTTTTCCTTTTTGTTTACACCTTGATTCTTCAAGTACGGACAAATATTCACAAAATATCCCTTCTTACCACAATAAAAGCAGACTCCTTTTACATGCCACAAACTTTTGTCAGTAATACCAGGAGTAGCTCCTACTAACTGCATAGGCTCCTCGCAAGGCGCAACCACCAGTGTCTCTCCACCATAAGTGTCAAAGGAAGCAGTACTCTTATTGGACGGTACTTTTTGAAGGTGAGGACCCCTAGATCTCTCCCGCAGGCGTCTATCTAGGGTAAAGTCAGACTAAATACGGCGAGGTAAAGGTCACATGATCCACACCTGAACAGGAGGTGTGGACATACCAGCAACACACAAAGTGAAACCAAAAGGCTGGATAATCACTGGATTAGATCACTAATGCGTAGATAATCTTTCAGACCTTCTGAGACCTGTCACAGATGTGACATACTCAGTCGATATCTATTCAGATATTTATTCAGATATTTATTCAGATATCTATTCTGGCTCTGTTCTTGTTTTTTTACTATATTGCTGCTTAAATGTCTACTTATATTTTATATAACTGTACTTATCAATAAATTTTAATTATCAACATCTACTCCATTTGTAAGTGTGCCTGCTACTATTTGATTAAAAGGTTATTTTGTCAAATATTATATCATGCTGTATGTATTTCATCTTTATGTGAAATCCTTGTTACCAGGCTGTCAGGTGCACTACACACATTCCACCACTAGATGGTGATCGCACAACAGTATATATAGCACAGTTCAGGCCTAGCTAGAGTGTTCAAAGTGTGGGAGTTGAAGAAGGAGATGGAGTGAGGAGCTAGGGGGAAGGAGAGGTCCCCTCTCCTCTCAGCTATCTCTTGGACTCCACGGCCCAGAGGAGCCAATATATATCTCAGTGTCAAGATAGGAAAAAAGGCAGAGGTGAAGTCTGTTTTCTACCATTCACTCTTCCGGAGTATAAAGTGGATTTTGCTACGTTTATTGTGGAAAAGCCAAAGGAAGGACAAAGCCATTATTCTAGGCTCTAGGCGCCTTTGTATCTAGGTGAAGGATCTATTACCTTCCGGCAGCCTCACCATTATTTTAAGGACAGAAAAGATTTCTGTTGCATCACTTGTGTGTAGAAGATAAAGACTTGAACTACCTCCACTGAGACTGAAGCAAGGCAAAGAGCT
Organism: Bufo gargarizans; assembly: GCF_014858855.1. Classification (NCBI taxonomy): domain Eukaryota; kingdom Metazoa; phylum Chordata; class Amphibia; order Anura; family Bufonidae; genus Bufo; species Bufo gargarizans. The sequence continues at coordinate 291,610,876 of NC_058081.1, read as the reverse complement.
GAATATCAGTGAGTACATAACTACCTACTATAGCCTGAGACATAGCTACCAGTACAGCCTGTTACTGGGATTCATCACATCCAACTTACATGTGCATAAGAGACTGTTTTATTACTGGATGTAAACTGTTGTCAAAAACCTGGTTACAGTAAAGTTCTCAGTTGGATTCAAACCTGCATCATTTTGCTCTATCAAGCTGCTGGCATCACAACATTACCTAAATCAGGGGCCCAGCCACAAAAGCACTCAGAAACCCAATTACCATCAAGGGCACCTCGATCACCACCTGGTCGGTGTCCCCTGTAATAGAGTGTGCCCCGGAGAATCCAGTGCTGTTCTCCCTTTCACTGCACTGCTGGTCCAGGGAGGCATCTGCTTACCGTGAGTAATCGATGAACTGTTGTACACTTTCGGCCCACCGTGAATCTCAAGTGTTCTACCCTGCAGACCGACATGTTTCATTAATTTTTTCTGCCCTCTGTGGATCACTTCATCGCATGACTTTGCACTTTCTAATTGAAAACTTAATAGGAAAGCTAATAAGCATATTCATACAAAGTAGCAAATACAGGGAACACAAGGCCCTTACATTGGCATATAATTGAAATACTGTACATACAAGAATAGTAGAATATTCTAATTTTATTAAATAAAACGTGCAAATGATAAATTAAAATAAAGTTAAGGGACTGCGCTGCTTTTCTGGAATCCACAAACAAAAGTTGAGTCAGATGCCAGATCCTTCCTCCAATTCTCTTTATTATATTGCCAAACACTGGTGGACCCTGGGAAACTGGAATTTTGTATCTGATGTGCCTTGTTTTGATTGACTCTTGTGAGTAGAATAAATCCATCTTTTAGCCCTACGGTGCTTCACTATTTTGCTCCTTGATTCCTGATACTACAGGTTGATCGGACGTGAAAAAATGGTGGAGTGGCACCGCAACAGGATATAGTAGCAGCAGGCATGGGATCCAGCCGGTTCTCTCCGGTTCTGCCGAACCGTTTGTTAAAATTACAGGCGGTTCGCAGGACCGGTGAGAAGCAGGGATCCTGACCCGGTCCTGCAGCTGCGCCTGCACCAGTGGCGTAGCTATAGGGGTGGGGGCGGAGCGGAAGCCGAGAGGAGAGGCCCTGTGTGACGCGCACTGTGCAGGGCAGCTGGGCAGGCGAAGTGAGGAGGGGCCGGGGGAGCGGCTTCAGTTGAAGTGCGACGCAGGACTTAGTCACGTACCTCACTGTGACCTCCTGCGGCGGATCTCGCGAGATGACGCGATGACGCGGCGCGGGAAGGCACAGTGAGCGAGGCATTGGTGACCGCCTGTACCAGGATGCCACAAGCTGGAGAGAGGTAAGTATTAATTATTTCTCCTAAGCAGGTGCCTACTCCACCTTCCCCTCATCCTGACCCAATGTTTAGATTCTTTTAGCCAAACAAGAGTTATGGATGGGGTTGATGACAATATTTAAGGTGGCCACACACAGGGAAACACATCTATTTTGCCCACAGAGTAAGAGCAGCTTTTTTAAGCGGTACTCCACTATGTAATGGCCCCCTCTTTATTATTAATGTAATGGCTCCCTCTTTGTTATTAATGTAATGGCCCCCTCTTTGTTATTAAAGTGGGGGCCATTATATTAATAATAAAGAGGGGGCCATTATATTAATAATAAAGAGGGGGCCATTATATTAATAATAAAGTGGGGGCCATTATATTAATAATAAAGTGGGGGCCATTACATTAAAAATAAAGAGTGGGCCATTATAATAATAATAAAGAGGGGGCCGTTACAGTAATAACAAAGAGGGGGCCGTTACAGTAATAACAAAGAGGGGGCCGTTACAGTAATAACAAAGAGGGGGCCATTATATTAATAATAAAGAGGGGGCCTGTAAATATGTCGTGACTGTGTTGCATATATATGGTGTATGTAAATATGTGTCATGACTCGTGACGCGCTGCGTATCCACCGCTGAGTAGGGAACCTGTTGTTAAAAATTTGAATCCCACCCCTGAGTAGCAGTAATTGGTGACATAAGAAAGGAGAATTGGAGGAATAATCTGGCATCTGACTTAACTTTTGTCTGTGGATTCCAAGAGAGCAGCTCCGTCTCTTAATTTTATTTTACTTGCCTAATGTGAATTTAATCCGCTTAAAAAAGGACTAGCAGTGCTCACAGTGAGAAATACAACACAAGTTTTTTCTCTGTATATTTTATAAATGATAAATTAAAACTAATACACAGAAATCAATAAAGACTGTTATGTGCGGATAAAGATACCATTGTGCCATTATGTGCTCACATACTGTAAATCCTTGGTGACCACTTAATTTAAATTTTATTGTATCACATCTTGTTTTCAAAGCAACAACACATTATGTAGAAGTGAATAGTTGGGCGATAAAAGGCAAACTGAGGTTAAAGTGAAGGTATATAAGAAGGAATATCTTAAGAATTGTCAGCATTCCATCTGTAACCACAGCCGAAGGTCGAGCAGACCTGGAGGTAAACCACCAGCCAGGAAGACAGTTAGATGCAAATTCAGAAACCTTCACATACTAGAAATTCACAAACTGTTCAGAATCAGGCCCTCAGGAATAAGCAGTGCACAATAAATATACAGGTCAATGTCTCTGTTTTTGTGAGAGGCTTTCACTTTCAGCAACGTCTAACAGAAATAGGATGGCACCAGATTAGCAGGTCAAGAGGGTTTGAAGGTTAGACACTAATAACTTCTTATCCATGTCTTACCACTGGCTTACCACTGATATTGTATGGCAGCATAGGCATCCAGCGCAATTGTGGGTGTAACTGGCAACTGGAACACCCGCTCTTACATACAGAAAACCTCTCCCATGAGAGGCATGTTCATAGGGCAGTTAACCAATCACATGTATGGGTGTGACAACCGACACACCAGTGATGGCATCCTAGGAGGAGAAATACAGGCCGCTCCATCATAAACAGATCATCCCCCAAAAATGGGTGATGTACATAAAAAGATGGGTGTTCAACATAAAGGTTGTCCATCCTGAACTACCAGGAGGGAAAAACAAGGTGTGAAGATCCACATAGGTGCATTTGCATAATTTTACTTACAAATCTACCCTTACAAATCTACCCTTGGCATACTTGCACTATTTATACTAAAATAAAAGGTATTTTTTGCATTTTCATAAAGGCAGTGAGACATTTTTATTTGAGAATACATATATAGTAATTTGTTATTCAGTATCAACAATTACCCAAAGACTTTAGGATTCTCAGGCCCACGAATCAATACAAGTCCTCGGTAACTGCTCAGCCAATTGTTACGGATGGTGTTGCAGGAAACTAGAAGTCACAAATAAAAATCCAACTGACTTGATCCCAAACTAAGGAACATATGGGTGAGCCCTATAAAAGCCCTAGAGCTCTCCCTGACTGCTCAGCCCATGCAAAGATCTTAATGATAGAAAATTGCATGCCCTCGTACCTAGACTGAGTGACACCTGAAAACCCTACAATAGTGAGGGGACACGACCACCGGCTCCCTGCACTTAATACGGAGGGAGTCAGGGTCACCTAGAATAAAGCCAACAGGAAAGCACAAATAAAGGAAAATACTTATCTAAAGGGAACCAGCAGTTGCAGCATCTAGCAGTGAGCACAATCCAGGAAGTTGTATAAACCGCAAAGTGATGCAGTATGGGAGGGGATATAAAGGGATGCAATCAGTGCAACTAGATGACAGCTGAGAGAGGGAAATGAGATGACAAAACGAAACTAAAACAAAAGAACCTCAAGCAAGACGTACTAAAGAACGTCTGTCAGAGCTTCTCAGAGATCTGGCGGTGACACCAATATACCTTCTACCCTTCATATGTGAAATTTGAGTCTTGGAGAGGTTCTGGGTCTACTTCCTTAGAGCACCTAGTGTTTGTGACTTTTTAAATGCCATTGTGCCTAAATGTAGGTGAAAGTGGCGTTTCTATGCTGCTCTTGCCAGTTTCCCGAGAAGTGGAGTGGCGAGAACAGGGAGTAGATGAGGCCAATTTTTGGGAATAAAAGTAAACTGAAATCTATGAGAGCTCTAAGCTTGAGTAGACTTCATTTTAGGTTCACAAACTGCCAGAGGATGCACCTCATGATACATTAGTCCCTTGTCTCACAGGCAGGAAAGTTTTAAATGGAGAGTTTATTGAATATAAAAGATTTACAAGGACAATAAAAGCTATTAAAGGGGTTCCACACCTTTATCTTACTGATGATCTATCTTTTTAATTTTTGGGGTCTGACACCCGGGACCCCGCGATCAGCTTTTCGAAAAGGCAGCAGCGAACGCAGAAGTGCTGTGGCCTTCGCAATGTTTTCTGCAGGCCAATGACGTCACAACTATTTCACTAACCTGGACGTAGCTCAGGCCCATTCACTACAAAGAGGCTCAGCTATGCCCAGGCCACGCATATAGTTGTGATGTTACTGGGCTACTGCCCTTCCCATCATCACACTGATCTAACCTATAGGAGAAGTCTGGCATATGACAGAATCTGTACATGATGGGCAATACATTTTAAAATATACTCAGGAGTAACAACTAGTGATCTTCACCTCACCACATACTGTAATAACAATTTTTGCTAAACTTGTAGTTTGCAGTACAGGGTATATTTACAGCCCTTATGATTATAAACCTAAACCACATTACCACAATAAGTAATATAAAACCTGCCATTTTTCTTTCAGGGTTGAGTTTCATCAGGGCCATGAAAACGTTTACCCCTATGGGTAACCCACACAATTGTGGTGACAGGCTGCACAGAACAAAACACTGGGACACTGCTGACTAGTTCATTTTGTCTCCTTGCTGTTCTTACTCTGGTCTTTGCTGTGAGACATGTATCCAGGTGGATTTCTCCTTTAGCTTGATGGTTGTTGTTGTCAGTAGGATTTACCGTGGTGTGTGCACCTCACCAGACATTTTTTAGCACTTTGTTGGCGGATTAGTGGAGTATTATTATGACTGCCACAAACCCTCCACTTTGATGTCCTCTTTTTCCAGCAAGTGTCTTGGTGCCTCTGCCATAGTCCATGACAAGCACGTTGTATTGGCCTAGGCTCAGCCTGCCTGGTAGTTCTCTGCGTATCAGAGATGACAAAGATATAGATAATTTTTGATAAGTCCTTAGCTTCAAGGGGTTGCTGGGACTTGCTAGGGACCCAACCTTGGAACTTTAAGTAAAGGTTTACATGGTGATAACAATACATGCCCTGTGAGTATACGCAGCTAGCACCTTGAACAAATCAGACCAGTCTATACTATAAAAGTATTGATTTGTGTTTCATACAAATGCATACCTGGCTACTTTTATGAGTACACTGGGAAAAGTCCAGTTACTGGGTACTTGTCAGTTGCACATTACACATATTCTAGTGTAATATGTACCTTGATTTAGGCTGCTTACTCGTTTAAGCCCATACCTAAAAATATATACAGATTATCTGTGCCGTGGCTGAAGCCACTGTTCTGCCCATTTTTAGAGCCAATCAACACACACTTATAGGCATTGTAACATTGTAACTAGGGATGAGAGAACCCGAAAGTCCGGGTTCGGGTTCGGTGTTCGGCGCTTTCTTGGCGCTTTTTGAAAGGCTGCAAAGCAGCCAATCAACAAGCGTCATACTACTTGCCCCAAGAGGCCATCACAGTCATGCCTACTATTGGCATGGCTGTGACTGGCCAGTGCAGCATGTGACCCAGCCTCTATTTAAGCTGGAGTCACGTAGCGCCGCACGTCACTCTGCTCTGATCAGTGTAGGGATAGGATGCAGCTGCTGCTGTTAGGGTGAGATTAGGCAGGGATTTACTCTTCCAAAACACTTAATGAAGTGATCGATCTACAGCTGTGAATCATTCAACCTCTGCTATTTGAAAGCTCACTGTTTTTAGGCTGCCCAGAGCATTTTTCTGTCGCTTTTTTCTGGGGTGATCGGCGGCCATTTTGTGTCTTGTGGTGCGCCAGCACAAGCTGCCACCAAGTACATTTAACCAATAGTGTTTTTTTTTTTTGCTATATCCTATATCAGGGGCTTGGCTGTGCTTATTATTTTATTGAGGGGTGAAATACAATTGCCAAAATAGCAGTACCCTAAATCTGGTGTTTCAGCTGTGGCTAGCCAATTGTAATTCTGTCTGCTGTCTGGCAAAGGATATATTTTTTTCTGGGTTGAAATACAATTCCCAAATGAGCAATTCCCTAAATCAGTGGTTTCCCGCTGTAGCAGGCCAAGTTTAAAACTATCCATAAAAGGGTATATTACATTGAAGGTGCTGATAGGGTCATCATCAATAACGTCACACGCTACCGTGCATCTCCAAGTCTAATTCTGTCCGTAAACGTATACCTGTCATCCAGGGCCTAAATACTAGGCCTACAATTTATATTCAGCTAAATCTGTGGTTATTGCTGTGGCTGGTCAAGTTATTTAGTGTCCGTCAAAGCACAGTTTTTTTTCTGGGTTGAAATACAATTCCCAACTTAGCAATTCCCTAAATCAGTGGTTTCTGCTGTATCAGGCCAAGTTTAAATCTATCCATAAAAGGGTATATTACATTGAAGGTGCTGATAGGGTCATCCTCAATAACTTCACGCGCTACCGTGCATCTCCAAGTCTAATTCTGTCCGTAAACGTATACCTGTCATCCAGGGCCTAAATACTAGGCCTACAATTTATATTCAGCTAAATCTGTGGTTACTGCTGTGCCTGTATTAGTGTAATACGGTACCTAAATAGATAGCCAGATAGTGTTAGGTGCCTGTAAAAAAAGGCCTGAATTAGAATTCAATACATTGGGCCAAATAATTTTTTTCTTATTGTTGTGAACGGTAACAATGAGGAAAACATCTAGTAAGGGACGTGGACATGGTCGTGGCGGTGTTAGTGGACCCTCTGGTTCTGGGAGAGGACATGGCCGTTCTGCCACAGCCACACGTCCTAGTGTAACAACTACCTCAGGTCCCAGTAGACGCCAGAATTTACAGCGATATTTGGTGGGGCCCAATGCCGTTCTAAGGATGTTAAGGCCTGAGCAGATACAGGCATTAGTCAATTGGGTGGCCGACAGTGTATCCAGCACGTTCACATTATCTCCCACCCAGTCTTCTGCAGAAAGCTCACAGATGGCGCCTTAAAAACCAAGCCCATCAGTCTGTCACATCAGCCCCATGCATATCAGGGAAACTGTCTGAGCCTCAAGTTATGCAGCAGTCTCTCATGCTGTTTAAAGACTCTGCTGGCAGGGTTTCCCAAGGGCATCCACCTAGCCCTTCCCCAGCAGTGGAAGACATAGAATGCACTGACGCACAACCACTTATGTTTCCTGATGATGAGGACATGGGAATACCACCTCAGCACGTCTCTGATGATGAAACACACATGCCAACTGCTGCTTCTTTCTGCAGTGTGCAGACTGAACAGGAGGTCAGGGAGGAAGACTGGGTGGAAGACGATGCAGGGGACGATGAGGTCCTAGACCCCACATGGAATGAATGTCATGCCACTGACTTTCAGAGTTCAGAGGAAGAGGCAGTAGTGAGACCGAGCCAACAGCGTAGCAAAATAGGGAGCATTGGACAAAAGCAGAACACCCGCCGCCAAGAGACTCCGCCTGCTTCGGACCACCGCCATCTGGGACCGAGCACCCCAAAGGCAGCTTCAAGGAGTTCCCTGGCGTGGTAGTTCTTCAAACAATGTGCTGATGACAAGACCCGAGTGGTTTGCACGCTGTGCCATCAGAGCCTGAAGCGAGGCATTAACGTTCTGAACCTTAGCACAATCTGCATGACCAGGCACCTGCATGCAAAGCATGAACTGCAGTGGAGTAAACACCTTAAAAACAAGGAACTCACTCAGACTCCCCCTACTTCCTCTTCTGCTGCTGCCGCCTCGGCCTCTTCCTCCGCCTCTGGACGAACGTTGGCACCTGCCGCCCAGCAAACAGAGGATGTACCACCAACACCACCACCTCCGTCACCAAGCATCTCACCCATGTCACACGGCAGCATTCAAGTCTCCATCTCACAAACATTTGAGAGAAAGCGTAAATTCCCACCTAGCCACCCTCGATCTCTGGCCCTGAATGCCAGCATTTCTAAACTACTAAACTACTGGCCTATGAAATGCTGTCATTCAGGCTGGTGGACACAGACAGATTCAAACAGCTCATGTCGCTTGCTGTCCCACAGTATGTTGTTCCCAGCCGCCACTACTTCTCCAAGAGAGCCGTGCCTTCCCTGCACAACCAAGTATCCGATAAAATCAAGTGTGAGGTGGAGGAGGATGAGGATGAAGCATGTTCACAGCGGGGTGGCACCCAACGCAGCTCGGGCTCATCACTGGTGCGTGGCTGGGGGGAAACGCAGGACGATGACGATACGCTTCCCACAGAGGACAGCTTGTCCTTACCTCTGGGCAGGCTGGCACACATGAGCGACTACATGCTGCAGTGCCTGCGCAACAACAGCAGAGTTGCCCACATTTTAACGTGTGCGGACTACTGGGTTGCCACCCTGCTGGATCCCCGGTACAAAGACAATGTGCCCACCTTACTTCCTGCACTGGAGCGTGATAGGAAGATGCGCGAGTATAAGCGCACGTTGGTAGACGCGCTACTGAGAGCATTCCCAAATGTCAGGGGAACAAGTGGAAGCCCAAGGCGGAGGCAGAGGAGGAGCAAGAGGTTGCCAACGCAGCTGTGTCACGGCCAGCTCCTCTGGGTTAGCATGGCAGAGATGTGGAAAAGTTTTGTCAACACGTCACAGCTAACTGCACCACCACCTGATACGGAACGTGTTAGCAGGAGGCAACATTTCACTAACATGGTGGAACAGTACGTGTGCACACCCCTCCACGTACTGACTGATGGTTCGGCCCCATTCAACTTCTGGGTCTCCAAATTGTCCACGTGGCCAGAGCTAGCCTTTTATGCCTTGGAGGTGCTGGCCTGTCCGGCGGCCAGCGTTTTGTCTGAACGTGTATTCAGCACGGCAGGGGGCGTCATTACAGACAAACGCAGCCGCCTGTCTACAGCCAATGTGGACAAGCTGACGTTCATAAAAATGAACCAGGCATGGATCCCACAGGACCTGTCCATCCCTTGTGCAGATTAGACATTTATAACTACCTCCCCTTAACCATATATTATTGTACTCCAGGGCACTTCCTCATTCAATCCTTTTTTTATTTTCATTTTACCATTATATTGCGGGGCAACCCAAAGTTGAATGAACCTCTCCTCTGTCTGGGTGCCGGGGCCTAAAAATATCTGACAGTGGCCTGTTCCAGTGTTGGGTGACATGAAACAATAGTAACAGTCCAGCTCACCTCATCAGTAGTTTGGAAGGTGCACGGATGGGAAGAGACCCAGACTCATATACTTGAAAGGAAAAAATCCAGCACCTCGATTTTTCGTGCTTAACAATGTTTTATTCCACAAAACCAAATATACAGAGGTGAAAAATCCTCAAAGTGCAAGCCCCAATACGGTATACACGTTTCGAACCAGATGGTTCTTAATCATGACCTTCATAATAAATTTCTAAGGAAGTATATATAGGAGTGAGCATAGAAAATCCCTCCCCACTTAAACTAGCTGGGCGGTGCAAGCCATCCCAGGTGTTACAATCAAAAGTGCTAGCAGAAATTTAAATGTACCAAACAAGTTTAAAATCTAACATGAGCCCCTATGAACAGACATTTCATGACATTAAACCCAGAAAAAATTGAGGAGTAACATAGCATTGATAATAAATACATAAATAAGTGAATAAACATGATTATAAGTGAGCAGCAGAAAAAACGCTCCATGTGAACACTCCTCAATACTTGCTGGCTGCAATCTAACTCTGACCATTCAGGCTATACAATACATTTTTTATTTTCTTGAAGTTGCAGCATGATGTGATCGTTAATAGCTACTAATAAATATACATGAGTTATTTTCTCAAATTTAATCCTGCAGGGCTTCTGGACAGTTTTAGAATCCAGAAGGCTTCTCTTTGGTTTACAAGTTTTTTGAGGTCTCCACCTCTTGCAGGCAGAAACACTCGTTCTATGGCATAAGCTGTGAATGATGACAAGCTTCTATTATGGACCATGATAAAGTGTTTTGCTGCACTTGAGATGTTTACATATGCAGGATTTTTTATATAATTAATATGTTCCAGTAACCTTACTTTGAACCTTCTGGTTGAACATCCTACATATATTAACTGACATGCTTTGCATTCAATGATGTAGACAATTCCCGATGTGTTGCAATTAATGTAAGTTTTAACCGTATATTTATTAATACCATCAGAATCTTGAAAATATTTTTTGGGGGTTACAAAACTGCAAGCTTTACATTGGGAATTGCCGCATCGTGTAAAACCTGTATATCGCAACCAACATGTTCGCAATTGTCCCTCCGATTTTTGACTAAAAAGAGATGGAGATAGAGAGGCAGCCAGTGACATGGGTCTTTTTGATACCACTCTATGTCCTCCCCTCAGTATTTTGTATAACTGTGGATCCTCATACTGGATAGGAATACATCTGGAGACCGCTTTCTCTATCAAAGAAAATTGATTGCTAAAAGTAAGTACAAGTGTTGGAATATTAGAGGATTTATCTTTGTAGCATGATTTAATCTAATTTTCTTTTACTTCCCTATTTTCACTATATTTGTTCTTATCCAGGGTTCCAAACAACAAATCCTGCCTTTTTTTTCCTCTTTCTGCTATATTTTTTGCTCTTTGAGTCATCCACAGTGGGTATCTTCTTTCCCTTAATCTATCAGTGATTATTTGTATCTCTTCATAAAAATCAGAGTCTTTACTGCAATTGCGTCTGGCTCTAATCATCTCACCCACTGGAATAGCCTTTATTGTATGGAATGGATGATGACTGTTGGCTCTTAATACTGTATTTCCAGATATGGGTTTGCGATAAGTTCGAGTGCATATTACCTGGCCTGGAATACCAATCAGAGTCACATCCAAGAAATTTATTTTGTGAGCATCATAAACTCCAACAAATTGCAATCCATATGGGTTACTATTCAGGTAATGTAAAAAAGAGAGTATGGCAGACACATCGGCGGACCAAATGAATAACAGGTCATCAATGTATCTGCCATACCACTCTATACACTCACCAAAGGGATTATCAACATCATAGATATAGCGTAGGTGACATGAAGCATGATTCTCTGCTATGACATGAAGCCTGATTCTCTGCTATGGGACCTCTCTCCTCTGTCTGGGTGCCGGGGCCTAAAAATATCTGACAATGGCCTGTTCCAGTGTTGGGTGACGTGAAGCCTGATTCTCTGCTATGACATGAAGCCTGATTCTCTGCAATGACATGAAGCCTGATTCTCTGCTATGACATCAGGGGCGTAGCTAAAGGCTCACGGGCCCTGGTGCAAGTGTTCAGCTTGGGCCCCCATTCCATTAGTGCTTGTTAGAAAGGGGCAGAGTAACACATAGCCTTCCTGCTGCCAGAGGCAAACATTGAAAGGGCACCCCCTAATGCCAAATTCTTGACCTAACCCCTTCCTTCTAGCCAGAGGTGTAAATAGACCAGTATGCACTTTCTATAATGCCAGTGTCTTATGTGGCACAAGGGTTTTTGGGGCCCCTCAGGCTTCTGGGCCCGGTAGCGACTGCTACCTCTGCACCCCCTATAGCTTCGCCCCTGTATGACATGAAACCTGATTCTCTGCTATGGGACCTCTCTCCTCTGTCTGGGTGCCGGGGCCTAAATATCTGACAATGGCCTGTTCCAGTGGTGGGTGACGTGAAGCCTGATTCTCTGCTATGCCATGAAGCCTGATTCTCTGCAATGGGACCTCTCTCCTCTGTCTGGGTGCCGGGGCCTAAATATCTGACAATGGCCTGTTCCAGTGGTGGGTGATGTGAAGCCTGACTCTCTGCTATGCCATGAAGCCTGATTCTCTGCAATAGGACCTCTCTCCTCTGTCTGGGTGCCGGGGCCTAAATATCTGACAATGGCCTGTTCCGGTGGTGGGTGACGTGAAGCCTCGTTGTCTGCTATGACATGAAGCCTGATTCTCTGCTATGACTTGAAGCCTGATTCTCTGCTATGACATGAAGCCTGATTCTCTGCTATGGGACCTCTCTCCTCTGTCTGGGTGCCGGGGCCTAAATATCTGACAATGGCCTGTTCCAGTGGTGGGTGACGTGAAGCCTGATTCTCTGCTATGACATGAAGCCTGATTCTTTGCTATGACATGAAGCCTGATTCTCTGCTATGACTTGAAGCCTGATTCTCTGCTATGACATGAAGCCTGATTCTCTGCTATGGGACCTCTCTCCTCTGTCTTGGTGCCGGGGCCTAAATATCTGACAGTGGCCTGTTCCAGTGTTGGGTGACATGAAGCCTGATTCTCTGCTATGACATGAAGCCTGATTCTCTGCTATGGGACCTCTCTCCTCTGTCTGGGTGCCGGGGCCTAAAAATATCTGACAATGGCCTGTTCCAGTGTTGGGTGACGTGAAGCCTGATTCTCTGCTATGACATGAAGCCTGATTCTCTGCTATGACATGAAGGCTGATTCTCTGCTATGACATCAGGGGCGTAGCTAAAGGCTCACGGGCCCTGGTGCAAGAGTTCAGCTTGGGCCCCCATTCCCTTAGTGCTTGTTAGCAAGGGGCAGAGTAACACATAGCCTTCCTGCTGCCAGAGGCAAACATTGAAAGGGTACCCCCTAATGCCAAATTCTTGACCTAACCCCTTCCCTCTAGCCAGAGGTGTAAATAGACCAGTATGCACTTTCTATAATGCCAGTGTCTTATGTGGCACAAGGGTTTTTGGGCCCCCTCAGGCTTCTGGGCCCGGTAGCGACTGCTATCTCTGCACCCCCTATAGCTTCGCCCCTGTATGACATGAAACCTGATTCTCTACTATGGGACCTCTCTCCTCTGTCTGGGTGCCGGGGCCTAAATATCTGACAATGGCCTGTTCCAGTGGTGGGTGACGTGAAGCCTGATTCTCTGCTATGCCATGAAGCCTGATTCTCTGCAATGGGACCTCTCTCCTCTGTCTGGGTGCCGGGGCCTAAATATCTGACAATGGCCTGTTCCAGTGGTGGGTGATGTGAAGCCTGACTCTCTGCTATGCCATGAAGCCTGATTCTCTGCAATAGGACCTCTCTCCTCTGTCTGGGTGCCGGGGCCTAAATATCTGACAATGGCCTGTTCCGGTGGTGGGTGACGTGAAGCCTCGTTGTCTGCTATGACATGAAGCCTGATTCTCTGCTATGACTTGAAGCCTGATTCTCCGCTATGACATGAAGCCTGATTCTCTGCTATGGGACCTCTCTCCTCTGTCTGGGTGCCGGGGCCAAAATATCTGACAATGGCCTGTTCCAGTGGTGGGTGACGTGAAGCCTGATTCTCTGCTATGACATGAAGCCTGATTCTTTGCTATGACATGAAGCCTGAATCTCTGCTATGGGACCGCTCTCCTCTGTCTGGGTGCCGGGGCCTAAATATCTGACAGTGGTCTGTTCCAGTGGTGGGTGACATGAAGCCTGATTCTCTTTCCTTGAGACCTCTCTCCAATTGATATTGGTTAATTTTAATTTATTTTATTTTTATTTTAATTCATTTCCCTATCCACATTTGTTTGCAGGGGATTTACCTACATTTTGCTGCCTTTTGCAGCCCTCTAGCCCTTTCCTGAGCTATTTTACACCCTTTTTAGTGCCGACTTCAATGGGGTTCGGGTTCGGGGCGAAGTTCGGGTCGAGTTCGGATCCCGAACCCGAACATTTCCGGGAAGTTCGGCTCGAACCCGAAGATCCAGGTGTTCGCTCAACTCTAATTGTAACAAAAGAAACCTAAAAACCCACAGACAAGCCTACAACCAGTGACCCTGCTGCCTCTATACCACCATGACCAACTTTACCCTCTCCTGCTGTGTTCTTCTTCCATACCATGTAGATTGTAAGCCCTCATGGCCAGGGCCCTCTCTCCTTCTGTACCAGTTTGTAACTCGTCTTGTTCATGTTTAGTGCAATTGTCTGTATTATGTATGTATACTCCTTTTCATGTGTACAGTGCTATGCAATGAATGACGCTTTAATAATAATAAGTAATAATCTCTTATATATATATAAAAATGAGTTTCTGGCTGTCTGTCTAGACGTTCTTTATGCGCGACTAAACGACTGGATCGATCTTCACCAAATTTGGCGCACAGGTACATCAGGTGTCCGGGAAGGTTGTAGACCGGGTCTCAGCTCTCTAGGACGTACCGTTACTGAGATATTCCCCAAAAATGTGTCCTCCCCCAATTCAAGCCTGCAATTCTTTCTCTTCAAAGCCCAACTACCATAAACACAGTTTTACTCCAGGATTCCATAACAACCCAGACGAATTTCTTTACTGCTTAAAGGGGTGGTCACTGTGAAAGTCCCAGTTAAAGGGTCGGTCACAGTGAAAGTCCCAGTTAAAGGGGCGGTCACAGTGAAAGTCCCAGTTAAAGGGGCGATCACAGTGAAAGTCCCAGTTAAAGGGGCAAACACTGTGAAAGTTACTGTTAAAGGGGCGGTCACTATGAAAGTCACTGTTAAAGGGGCGATCACTGTGAAAGTCACTGTTAATTGGGCGGTCATTGTTAAAGGGGTGGTCACTGTTAAAGGGGCAGTAACTGTGAAAGTCACTGTTAAAGGGGCGGTCAAGGTGAAAGTCACTGATAAAGGGGCGGGCACTGTGGAGGTCACTGTTAAAGGGGCAGGCACTGCTAAAGGGGCGGGCATTGTGAAGGTCATTGTATAAGGGGCGGGCACTGTGGAGGTCAATGTTAAAGGAGTGGGCACTGTGGAGGTCATTGTTAAAGGGACGGGTACTGTAGAGGTCACTGTTATGGAGGAAACTGTCGATATCTTTTAACTACACACGGAAACATAATATGAATTAGATAAAATATACCCGTGTGAAACCGGGTCCTTCTGCTAGTCTGCTTATCTCTTATATATATAAAAATGAGCTTCTGTCTGTCTGTCTAGCTGTTTGTCTGTCTGTCTGTCTAGACGTTCTTTATGCGCGACTAAACGACTGGACCGATCTTCACCAAATTTGGCACAGAGGTACATCAGGTGTCCGGGAAGGTTTTAGACCGGGTCTCAGCTCTCTAGGAAGTACCGTTACTGAGATATTACCAAAAAATTAGTCCCCCCCAATACAAACCTGCAGTTCTTTCTATTCAAAGACCAACTGCCATAAACACAGTTTTACTCCAGGTTTCCATAACAACCCAGCCATATTTCTTTACTGCTGGGGCGGTCACTGTGAAAGTCACAGTTAAAGGGGCGGTCACCGTGAAAGTCACAGTTAAAGTGGCGGTCACCGTGAAAGTCACAGTTAAAGGGGCGGTCATCGTGAAAGTCACTGTTAAAGGGGTGGTCACTGTAAAAGTCACTGTTAAAGGGGCGGTCACTGTGAAAGTCACTGTTAAAGGGGCGGTCACTGTGAAAGTCACTTTTAAAGGTGCAGTCACTGTTAAGGGGGCGGTCACTGTGAAAGTCACTGTTAAAGGTTAAAGGGGCAGTTATTGTGAAAGTTACTATTAAAGGGGTGGTCACTGTGAAAGTTACTGTTAAAGGGGTGGCACTGAGAAAGTCACTGTTAAAGGGGCAGTTATTGTGAAAGTCACTGTTAAAGGTGAGGTCACTGTGAAATTCACTGTTAAAGGGGCGGTCACTGTTAAAGGGGAGGTCACTGTGAAAGTCACTGTTAAAGGGGCGGTCACTGTTAAAGGGGAGGTCACTGTGAAAGTCACTGTTAAAGGGGCGGTCACTGTTAAAGGGGCGGTTACTGATAAAGGGGCAGTCACTGTAAAAGTCACTGTTAAAAGGGCAGTCACTGTGGAAGTCACTGTTAAATGGGCGGTCACTGTGAAAGTCACTGTTAAAGGGGCAGTCACTGTAAAAGTCACTGTTAAAGGGGCGGTTACTGTGAAAGTCACTGTTAAAGGGGCGGTCACTGTGAAAGTCACTGTTAACCCCTTCCCGTCCCTTGACGTACTGTTACGTCATGGGAACCACTGAGTTCCCGCAATTTGACGTAATAGTGCGTCATAGTTATCACACGGGCACCGGAGCGGTGGGCGCACGATCACTGCAGGGGCCCGGCAGTCTGTGGTAGCCAGGCCCCTGCTGTATCTACCGGCATCGCTTTAAAAGCCGGATTAAGCCCTTCTATGCTGCGGTCCGCACTGACGCGACATAGAAGAGGTTTGTGTCAGATGAACGATCGCATCGAGTCCCCTCACTGCTGTGGCGGGGACCCGATGCGACACAAGGCAGCCCGATGCCATGCAGAGGCTTCCCAATGCCTTGCATGGCATTGGGAACTGCCTTCTACGGGAGCCAAGGAGATCCAGTCTCAGGCTGGGTCTCCTAGGCAACCTGTTAGTCTATGACTTAGTGTCATACACTAACAGGCAATGCATTACAATACAGATGTATTGTAATGCATTGCAGAGGGGATCAGACCCCCAAAAGTGAATCTCATAAATAAAGTAAAGTAAAAAAAAGCAAAAAAAAAGTATTTTTAATAAAATTAAGAATGTAATAAAATGTATAAAGTAAAAAAGAAAAAATATTCCCAGATCGTTCCTGAACAGATTGAGATCAGTTATGGGGAAATTTCTATGGGGGAACAAAAAAGCTAGGTTACCTTACTCTCTACTTACAAGGAAGAAGAGGCATGGGGGAATCTCTTTGCCAGATATCTCTGCATATGTTCAAGCTATCCACCTAGAGAGATGGTTGACTTTAACTAGATCTGGAGACAACCCCTTGCATGTACGCTTTGAAAGAGAGGTATTGGGGAAAAATAGTGCTCACTTGTTGTGGCATAAACCTCTAACTTTCAATCCTCAGGAAATTATAAGCGTTATAACTAAAAACACTATTAAGGAGTGTCAGAGGTCACCTGCGTTAAACCTGAGCAAAGGAGATCTGTCCCCTATTGCTCCCCTTAATACATTACCCTACGTTCTTTCAGATAGAGTTGTGGAGACTAATCCTGTGTGGGAATCTGTTTCAGAGCTCAAGGTAGGGGACCTTTTGAAATTAACTCGGGTCACTGATATCTACGAATCTCTCAGAGGAGAGCCACCGACGGTAGGGTCAGATATTCAAAAGTGGGACTTTGAGGTAACCTGTAAGAAGTTTAAGGTATCTAGCATCCGACCAAAGATAGATCCATCGTGGTTGGAAACCATGGTTCTATTACCAAAATTGCCACCTAAAACTCTTTCCTTAATATATAGACAAATTTTAGAAAAAAGAGGGGACGACCAGCCCACTTACCTTAAGGAATGGGAGAGGGAGTTAGGGATAATTCTGGATGAGCCCAGCAGAACATTTATTTTGTCGCACTCACATGGTTTTTCCAGATGTGTCAGGGTGCAGGAGAACTCACTCAAAACCTTAACTAGATGGTACCGTACACCTGAATTCCTCCAAAAAATCCACTTAATCAGCTCTAGTGAGTGTTGGAGATGTTTGGAGGGTGTGGGCAGCATCTCTCATATATGGTGGCATTGTCATAAAATTAGACAGTTTTGGGATTCAGTGGAGGATTCTATGAATAGGATCTGCACAGGAAACTTGTCACTTACTGCCTCTCTAGTTCTACTGTGGAAACCAGAGGGCACTTTCACTCCTAATAAAAATAACCTACAGACACATATGATTACAGCCGCCAAGTTATTGGTCCCAGCATTGTGGAGAACTACAGAGCCGCCCAGTTTAGACATGTGGTATGAGAAAATGACTCACTTATGTAGAATGGAGGAATTGGCAAGCTGGGAGTCTCACAACAGTCTCACAACAGACAGAGGTTTTTGAAGACTTGGCAACCTTGGTTGTCGCATATGTCTACCCATCAGGAACAGAGAGCTTGAGTTACCCCCAGCCGAAAGTATTGGGAGATCAGGGGAACCAATCTGAGAATATGGATAGGGTGTGTCTGAACGTGTGCTACAGTGATGTGGTAGATGAATGGGGCTAAAACATACACTTGCTGGTGTATAGACTCCAGAACACAGCTGATCAGATCTTAGAGGTGAACCAACTCGACTTTTTGGGTTTTGTCTTAGGATTATGTTCATGATCCATTGTTTTTGGTATGTGTTTTTATTTTATGTTCTTTTCAAGAAGGAAATTTTATGTTTAGATCCTGCTATATCACAATGCATGATAAGTCAGGTCTATGTACCACTTGCTGTCTTTTTGATTGAGGTAATACTTGTGATATGCTCTAATTTGCTATTTAGACCAGTTGCACTGGTCATGCCTTTTTCCTACATTGTCAAAGTACATGCGATAATGTGCTTTATTGATGTCTACTTTAATAAAAAGAGAATGTTTAAAAAAAATAAAAATAAAAAAAAACCGCCCCTTTCCCCTTATTTTATAATTAAAAACAGAAAAAAAAGCCAAAACCCACACATATTAGGTATCTTCGCGTCCGTAATGACCGGCTCTATAAATATATCACATGATCCACCCTGTCCGATAAACACAATAAAAAAAAAACAATTTTTGTCACCTTACATCACAAAAAGTGCAACACCAAGCGATCAAAAAGGCGTATGCCCCCAAAATGGTATCAATAAAACCGTCAACTCATCCTGCAAAAAATGAGCCCCTACCTAAGAAAATCGCCTAAAAAATAGAAAAAAAATATAGCTCTCAGAACATGGAGACGCTAAGACATAATTTTTTTTTTTCAAAACTGCTATTATTGTGCTAAAGTGAAATACATAAAAAATACATATTAGGTATCGCCACATCTATAACAAACAGCTCTATAAAAATATTACGTGACATAACCACTTAGGTCACGTGAACACCTTAAAAAATAAATTAAAAAACGGTGTAAAATAAAAGCCATTTTTGTTACATTTCATCACAAAATTTGCAACAGCATGCGATCAAAAAGGCGTATGCCCCCCAAAATAGTACCAATCAGACCGTCACCTCATCCTGCAAAAAATGAGACCCTACCTAAGAGAATCGGTCAAAAAATATAAAAGGTATGGCTCTCAGAATATGGAGACACTAAAATATGATAATTTTTTTGCTTCAAAACTGCTATTATTATGCTAAAGTGAAAAAAAAAAAAAAAGTATACATATTAGGTATCGCCACGTCCGTAACAAACAGCTCTATAAAAATATCACATGACCTAACCACTCAGCTGAACACCGTAAAAAATAAATAAAAAAACTGTGTAAATAAAAGCCATTTTTGTCACATTACATCACAAAAATTGCAACAGCAAGTGATTAAAAAGGCGTATGCCCCCCAATATAGTACTAATCAGACCGTCACCTCATCCCTCAAAAAATAAGACCCTACCTAAGAGAATCAGTCAAAAAGTAAAAAGGCTATGGCTCTCAGACTATGAGACACTAAAATATCATTATTTTGGTTTCAAAAATGCTATTATTGTGTAAAACTTACCAAAAATAAATAAGAAAAAGTAGACATATTAGGTATTGCTACGTGCGTAACGATCTGCTCTATAAAAAAAGGTCACATGACCTAAACCCTCAGGTAAACGCTGTAAAAAGAAAAAAGAAAAACGGTGCCAAAACATCAATTTTTTTGTTACCTTGCCTCACAAAAAACGTAATATAGAGCAATAAAAAATCATATGTACCCCAAAATAGTACCAATAAAACTGGCACCTTATTCTGTAGTTTCCAAACTGTGGTAATTTCTTTTTGAGTTTCTACTGTAGGGGTGCATCAGGGGGGCTTTAAATGAGACATGGCATCTAAAAACCAGTTCAGCTAAATTTGCTTTCCAAAAACCATATGGCGTTCCTTTCCTTCTGCGCCCTGCCGTGTGCCCATTCAGCAGTTTACAATCACATGTGGGGTGTTTCTGTAAACCACAGAATCGGGGTAATAAATATTGAGTTTTATTTGGCTGTTAACCCTTGTTTTGCTACTGTAAAAAATGGATAAAAATGTAAAATCTGCCAAAAAGTCGAAAAATCTGTTTTGTATACATTGAGGGGTGTAGTTTCTAAAATGTGGTCATTTTTGAGTGGTTTCTATTATGTAAGCCTCACAAAGTGACTTCAGACCTGAAATAGTCCTTAAAAAGTGGCTTTTGGAAATTTTCCCAAAAATTTAAAGATTTGCTTCCATACTTCTAAGCCTTCTAATGTTCCCAAAAAATAAAATGTAATTTTCAAAATGATCCAAACATGAAGTAGACATATGGGAAAGGTAAAGTAATTACTATTTTTGAAGGTATTACTATCTATTATAAAAGTAGAGAAATTGAAATTTCTAAATTTGGAATTTATTCCCAATTTTTTGCAAATTTGGTATTTTTTATGAATAAAAATGATTTTCTTTTTTACTTATTTGTACATGAAGTACAATATGTGACAAGGAAAACAATCTCAGAATGGCCTATATAAGTAAAAGCATTTTAAAGTTATCACCACATAAAGTAACACATGTCAGATTAGCAAAAAATGGCCTGGGCAGGAAGGTGAAAACAGGCCCGGGGTTGAAGGGGTTAAAGGGGTGGTCAATGTGAAAGTCACTGTTAAAGGGGCGGCCACTGTCAAAGTCACTGTTAAAGGGGCGGCCACTGTCAAAGTCACTGTTAAAGGGGCGGGCACTGTGGAAGTCTCTGTTAAAAGGGCAGGCACTGTGAAAGTCACTGTCAAAGAGGCGGTTACTGTGAAAGTCACTGTTAAAGGGGCAGTCACTAAAAGTCATTGTTAAAGGGATTCCCAAAAAATGTGTTTTAGTAGTGTCCATAAATATTCAGTCATATGACGTATGATGGCACAACTACAATGCTACATTCATGGGGGGCAGGGGCCACTATTAAACAGACGGGCGCTGTGGAGTTCACTGTTAAAGGGGCAGGCACTGTGGAGGTCACTGTTAAAGGAGCAGGCACTGCGGAGGTCACTGCTAAAGGGGCGGCCACTATGAAGATCACTCTTAAAGGGGTGGTTAATGTTAAAGGGGCAGGCACTGTGGAGGTCACTGTTAAAGGGGTGGGCACTGTGGAAGTCACTTTTTAACGGACGGGCACTGTGAAGGTTACTGTAAAAGCGGCGACCACTATGAATGTCACTGTTAAAGGGGTGGTCAATGTTAAAGGGGTAGGCACTGTGGAGGACACTATTAAAAGAGCGGGCACTGTGGAGGTCACTGTTAAAGGGGTGGTTACTGTTAAAGGGACGGACACTGTGGAGGTCACTGTTAAAGGGGTGGTTAATTTTAAAAGGGCAGGTACTGTGGAGGTCAATATTAATGGGGCAGGCACTGTAAAGGTCAATATTAAAGCGGCGGGCACTGTGGAGGTCACTGTTAAAGGGGGAGGCACTGTGAAGGTCACTATTAAAGGGGTGGTCAGTGTTAAAGGGGCAGACATGTAAGCCGTGTACTGGGGTGGGCTTCCCAGAATACAGTGAAGTCACAGACAAGGAAAGCGACACTGACACCAGCTTAATATGCAAGAACAGAAAACTTTACTTAAACGACAAGTAATAACATAAGCATCAACAAAGCAATACAAACATGAATAGAAACGCTATATCCCGGTCCCACAGTAAATGTCCCTGCCCAATGGACAGGCCTAGCCGATGGCGGACACAGCAGAGCCTGCAAATCGTGCTGTGCCGCTACAGAGGACACCTCTAGCCGGTGGCAAACGCAGCAGAGACTGCAAGTCAATAACTGCGCTGCAGTCCAGTACAGTACAGCTTAGCAAAAACGATATAAATCCTAACTGACTAACTAATGCTAGGCCTAGGCTAGTCTCTGTAACTTCACGCGCCACACAATATATTGCAACCAGTAACCAGGTGTACTGACCTGTGTCCTTTCTGGGCCCGAGGATGCAGCCTACCAGAGATGGCCACTAACTTCTCAGCAACTGTGCGGCCTTGCTTGATAATGAGGCCTTCTGTGCACACACTGGACTGGTCTTCCTGGGACAACCTCTCTTTCAAAAGAGCTGGATACAGAAGGATATTACAGCTACTCTCCTTCTTCTGAGTGTCCATTAACTCCCGGACATCTGCAAGCCAGGATGGAATCGGATTCAGTCCCTCACAGCACAATCCTTCCACCATGCCAGATCAACACACTTCCTGGTTCACTCACAGGCAGCAGCATGAGTCATCAGCATGAGTCATCATCTGTTTTGCATATTTAAATCTCAGAGTGTGCTGCTGTAGCTGCAAAACAGTGGCCTCTAGTGCCCGGAATGCCAAATGACAGTTTAAGTAAAGACATTATGCAGAAATAGCTGTTTCACAATCTCACAGACACTGTGGAGGTCACTATTAAAGAGGCAGAAACTGTGTAAGTCATTGTTAAAGGGACGGGCACTGTGAAGGTCAATGTTAAAGGGGCGGCCGTGATGAAGGTCACTATTAAAGAGGTGGGCTTTGTGGAGGTTACTGTTAAAGGGGAGGTCACTGTTAAAGGGGAGGGCTTTGTGGAGGTCACTGTTAAAGGGGAGGTTACTGTTAAAGGGGCAGGCACTGTGGAGGTCAATGTTAAAGGGGCGGGCACTGTGGAAGTCACTGTTAAAGGGGCTAGCACTGTGGAGATAACTGTTAAAGGGGCGGGCACTGTGGAGATCACTGTTAAAAGGGCGGACACTGTGGAGGTCACTGTTAAAGGGTTGGTCAATGTTAAAGAGGCCGGCACTGTGGAGGTCACTGTTAAAGGGTCTGGCACTGTGGAGATCACTGTTAAAGGGGCGGGCACTGTGGAGATCACTGTTAAAGGAGAGGACACTGTGGAGGCCACTGTTAAAGGGGCGGTCACTGTTAAAGGGGCAGGCACTATTTTATAGATAGATATACAGTGAGGGGCAGAATTATTTGAACACCCTGTGATTTTGCAAGTTCTCCCACTTAGAAATCATGGAGTGGTCTGAAATTCACATTGTAGGTGCATTCTCACTCTGAGAGACAGAATAAAAAATAAAATAATTCAGGAAATCACATTGTATGATTTTTAAAGAATGTATTTTTCTTGCACTGCTGAACATAAGTATTTGAACACCTGAGAAAATCAGTGTTAATATTTGGTACAGAAGCCTTTGTTTGCAATTACAGAGGTCAAACGTTTCCTTTAGTTCTTGACCAGGTTTGCACACACTGCAACAGGGATTTTGGTCAACTTCTCCACACAGATCTCCTCTAGATCTGTCAGGTTTTGGGGCTGTCGCTGAGCAACACGGAGTTTCAGCTCCCTCCAAAGATGTTCTATTGGATTTAGATCTGAAGACTGGCTAGTCCACTCCAGAATCTTGATATGCTTCTTATGGAGCCACTCCTTGGTTATCCTGGCTGTGTGCTTCGGGTTGTTGTCATGATGTTGGAAGACCCAGCTACGACCCATCTTCAATGCTCTGACTGAGGGAAAGAGGTTGTTGCTCAAAATCTCACAATAAAAGGCCCCATTCATTCTCTCTTAAATACAGTTCAGTTTTCCTGTCCCCTTCACAGAAAAGCACCCCAAAGCATGAAGTTACCACCCCCATGCTTCACAGTAGAGATGGTGCTCTTGGGATGCAACTCATCCTTCTTTTTCCTCCAAACACGACGAGTGAAGTTTAGACCAAAAAGTTCTACTTTGGTCTCATCTGACCACATGACTTTCTCCCATGCCTCCTCCTGATCATCCAGATGTCCATTGGCAAACTTCAGACGGGCCTGAACATGTGATGACTTGAGCAGGGGAACCTTCGGTGCAATGCATGATTTGAAACCATGACAGCGTAGTGTTCTACCAACGGTGGTCCCAGCTATCTTCATGTCATTGACCATCTCCTCCCTTGTAGTTCTGGACTGATTCCTCACCTTTCTTATCATCAGTGATACCCCACGAGGTGAGATCTTGCATGGGGCCCCAGTATGAGGGAGACTGACAGTCGTCTTGAGTCTCTTCCATTTTCTAACAATTGCTCCAACAGTTGATCTATTTTCACTAAGCTGCTTGGCAATTGCCCCGTAGGCCTTTCCAGCCTTGTGGAGGTCCACAATTTTGTCTCTGGTGTCTTTTGACAACTCTTTGGTCTTGCCCATGGTAGTAGTTGGCGTCTAACTGACTATGGGGTGGACAGGTGTCTTTAAAGAGCTCAGACAGGTGGTACTAAGTTAGATTAATGAGTGGAGTAGACTTTTTAAAGGTACAGTAACAGGTACAGAGCCAGAATTCTTGCTGTTTCTCAGGT
This sequence comes from Bufo gargarizans, assembly GCF_014858855.1. Taxonomy (NCBI): domain Eukaryota; kingdom Metazoa; phylum Chordata; class Amphibia; order Anura; family Bufonidae; genus Bufo; species Bufo gargarizans. The sequence continues at coordinate 291,586,580 of NC_058081.1, read as the reverse complement.
GCTCAAATACAGTTGTATTCAGCAGTGCAAGACAAAACAAATGATTTAAAATTCATACAATGTGATTTCCTGAAATTTTTTTTATTCTGTCTCTCAGAGTGGGAATGCACCTGCAATGTAAATTTCAGACCCCTCCATGATTTCTAAGTGGAGGAACTTGCAAAAACGCACGGTGTTCAAATACTTCTGTTCCTCACTGTATGCAACTGTTGTCAAATGTTATCAGACAAAGCTTAATAAAAATGTAACCAGACATAACAAAAAAGGATTAAGAATGTACAGACACAGTTGCTTAATTTGGGTAACATCTTTTGCTTTCTGTTCCTGTTTGCATACTACAGTATAAATATTTTCCTATATTCTCCCTCTTCTGAGACTAAGGGGGTCATTTATGATTAGATATACCCTAGTTTGTGGCATATATCTGTTGCAGATTCAGTTGCAAAGGGAATTTGCAGCCGAATCTGCGACTTCTTCCCCATCTATGCCACGTAGGCCAGTTCTAAAAAAAGGGGGCATGGGGTGGGCAGGGAAGGGGCCCACACTCATTTATCATTTTCAACGCCTGTTTAGGTATAGAAAATTATCTAAATCTATGCCAGCAAGGAAGCTAGTGTAGATTTAGGCCCGCGGTGGATGGCCTAAAGTTATGTAGAGGCCGGAGCATCTACATAACTTAGGCGCATGAAGCGCCAGCACAGGGTTATTGAGAACGGCATCTAAAATGCCAGTCTTAATAAATGACCCCATAAATTTCTTAGCTAAACTTTATAACCTAATTGCCCATGGGATGCCAATGCACAGAGTCCACTCCAGGTCCACACCCAGAGAAATGTATATGCCTTGGCATCACGGGGGAATCCATTTTAATGGAAACATTGTCCTCCCCCATTAATATTGTGAAAGCCTTCAGGTTACCAGTTGACTACCTACACAAAGGGAAAGTCTACAACTTTCTCTGAATCAATGGGGTTAAACAGTGCAGTATTATTAACAAAAAGGTTATCATTGTTTCTTCCAATCACCATTGAGATGTTTCATACATACACAATGGAAACATTTGCTTTAAGCAAAGCACTCTTAATAATTTCTCAGTATTGTTAACTACTGTACATGAAGTGTGAAACCATTTAACCTCTTTTCTCCAGCAGCTTCTAGATGCAGACACATTCACATGCAGGTACGCAGCCCTACCCTTTTTTATCAGTTACCAGTGTTGAAGCCCTCCTTAAAGCTTTTTGGGAATATCTTTCTACAACTTTATTTCACCATAAGGACCAAGCCACATTTTGCTAATCTGACATGTTTTACTTTATGTGGTAATAACTCAGGAATGCTTTTACTTATCCAAGCGATTCTGAGTTTGTTTTCTCGTGACATATTGTAATTCATGTTAGTGGTAAATTTGACTCAGGGTGGTGGACACGGTGGAGGATGAGGAGGTAGAGGCTGGCATTGTCACAGGAACAACGACGTGACAACGTGGAGGCGGAAGCGTCGTCACCTGGCCAAGTTGCTGGTGTGGTTGTGCAGGAACCACATACACCCAGTGGGCCGTAAAGGACTTGTATTGTCCCTGACCGTAGTTACAGCTTCACACGTCGGCGCTGCGTGCACTTTGGCAGACACCGACAGGCTCAAGGACTGGCCCACCTTCTGTTCTACATACGTGTGCAGGGCTGGTACTGACTGCCTGGAATCGGCTGCATGCCACTGGGTGATGCATTGGTTGATACAGCAGGCTGGACCACCACATCAGAGCCACGGTTCTCCCAGGCCACTTTATGGTGACGCTGCATATGTTGACGCAGGGCTGTGGCGCCAACATTGGCCCCCTGGCCACGCTTCACCTTCTGAGCACAGATTCTACATATGCCCATGTTCACCTCCTCCAGCGCCTTAACAAAAAACTGCCACACCGCCGAGTAGGTGATTTTACCCCCAACACTATGCACTGACTAACTGCTACCGCCGCTGCCTCTGTGAACCCGTACACCGCTACTTCCCGGGCAGGTAGGCTCCTGCGAAGCAGGTGGTCTACCCCGGGCACATTTGGCTCCCGACCTCCCACTGCTGCCACCCTGCTGACTCCCGGCCAGGCTAGCAAATTGCTCTGCTGCTGCGTCATGGGCAAACTGCCACACTCTTCTCCCGATTATGATAAAGCCCCTTCATCACCTGGCTCCAAGTGCGATCAGCTACATCATCATCATCGAGTACTGTCTGCACATCACTGATGTCTTCCTCAACTGTCTCTGGGTCAGGAGCCTGACCGCTTGCAACACCAGCGCAACACCACTCTCCTCAGCACTACTTGCCTGCCTGAGGAAGCGGTGGATGTTTCCTCCAGATCTTGCCTGGGCAGCAGATGCTGACTGTCCTCTAGTAGCTCGTCCTCGCTGAAAAGTGGAATCGAGCTTACGGCATATAATACTTCTTGCACTGAGGGACCTAAAAATGACAGAGGAAGGTTCATGACAGGTGGGGGCACAGGGCCTCCTCCCGGTCATGCCAAATAAATGTTGTGTCAGAGGAACCCACTAACTCTTGGCTGAGGGTGTCAGAAGTCACTTAGGACGAAGTGGATGGCCAAGTGAATCATTAACCTCATCCTGACTGCAATCTGTATATATACGTGATAGCTGCACATACCCCGTGCAGCTACTACATATATATACGTTCTGGCAGCTCTTTAATCCAAGCGCTGTAAAGCGCTTGGATTAAAGCTTCTGCCCCTGCCCTGTATGCTGTCGCGGACAGCATACAGTGCAGTAATGCCGGCAAGGGACCAATCAGAGTGGCCTCTTGCCGGCAATCGATCCAATTGGTTAGTCTGTGCAGACTAACCAATCAGATCGCGGCAGTGAAAAAACGCCGGTTTCAGGCTCTGATCTGCGCTCTGCACATCAGAGCCTGAAAGCCGATAGTGTAACTCATGCCCCCCGATCTGTGGCCCTCCAAGCCCTTAGTGCCCCTCTGTGCCCCGCCGATCTGTGCCCCTCTCCCCGCCCCCTGCATTAATTTTGTAGCCGCCCCTCCTGCCCCAGCATCCCTCGATATTGTAGGCAGCCTCCCGACCCCCCCCTTTCCAGCGCTGCCCCCCCCCGATCCCCCTGCTGTGTGCGATGGCTCCATTCCTGAGCCGCCGCCATCAGCAGAGAGTGTCAGCTCTATGCTGACACTCTCCTGTAACCCCTATAGATGCCGCGGTTGCGGCATCCATGGGGTTAACAGAGGGAGGGAGCTCCCTCTCTCCACCATCGGGGCTGCAGCGCTGTGATTGCAGCACCCGATGGTTGCCATGGCAACCGGACGCTTTGCAAAAGCATCCGGTTGCCATGGCAAAGGCGTCCAGTGCTGCCACCTACAGGCAATCTGGAAGTACTATACTTTGGAATGCAAGAGCATTGCAAAGTATAGTACAACTATCAGCCCCACTGGATCTTCAAGATCCAAGAGGGAACTGATAAAAAAAAAGTGAAAATAATAATAGTAAAATTAAATTAATAAATAAATAAATAAAAATGTAAATTAGAAAAAAGAAATTGCCTTTTCCTATAAAAAAATGAAAAAAATAAAATAAAATACACATATTAGGTGTCACCGCGTCCGTAACGACCATCTCTATAAATATATCACATGATAGACCCCGTCCGATAAACACCATAAAAATAAAATTAAAAAAACAGTGCCAAAAAAGCTATTTTTGTCACCTTACATCACAAAAAGTGCAACAGCAAGCGATCAAAAAAGCTTATGACCCCCAAAATAGTACCAATCAAACTGTCACCTCGTCCCGCAAAAAATGATACCCTATTTAAGACAATCGCCCAAAAAATAAATAAAGCTATGGCTTTTAGACTATAGAGACACTAAAACATCATTTTTGGGGTTTCAAAAATGCTATTATTGTGTAAAACTTAAATAAATAAGAAAAAGTATACATATTAGGTATTGCCACGTCCGTAACGATCTTCTCTATAAAACTATCCCATGACCTAACTCCTCAGATGAACGCTGTAAAGATAAATAAATAAATGAAAACTGTTCCAAAACAGCCAATTTTTGGGTCACCTTGCCCCATAAAGTGTAATAATGAATGATCAAAAAATCCTATGTACCCAAAAATCACCAATAAAAACCTCAACACTTTCTGCAAAAAACGAGCCCCTGCACAAGACGATCGGCACAAAAATAAAAAACATATGGCGTTCAGAAAACCAATCCAGCACAATCTACCTTCCAAAAACCGTATGGCATTCCTTTCCTTCTGCGCCCTGCCATGTGCCCGTACAGCAGTTTACGACCACATGTGGGGTGTTTATGTAAACCGCGGAATCAGGGTAATAAATATTGAGTTTTGTTTGGCTGTTAACTCTCAATGTGTTAAAGAAAAAAAAATTATAAAATGGAAAATCTGCCAAAAAAGTGAAATTTAGAAATTTAATCTCCATTTTCCTTTAATTCTTGTGGAACGCCTAAAGGGTTAACAAAGTTTTTAAAATCAGTTTTGAGTAACTTGAGGGGTGTAGTTTCTACAATGGGGTCATTTATGGGAGTTTCCACTATGTAAGCCCCACAAAGTGACTTCAGACCTGAACTGGTCCTTAAAAAGTGGGTTTGGAAATTTTCTTAAAAATTGTAAGAATTGCTTCTAAACTTCTAAGCCTTCTAACGTCCTAAAAAAATAAAATGACATTTCCAAAATGATGCCAACATAAAGTAGACATATGGGGAATGTTAAGTAATAAATATTTTATTAGGTATGACTTTCTGTTTTAGAAGCAGAGAAATTGAAATTTGGAAAATTGAGAATTTTTCCAAATATTTGGTAAATTTGGGATTTTTTCATAAATAAAGGTGAAATATATTGACTCAAATATATGACTATCATGAAGTACAATGTGTCATGAGAAAACAATCTCAGAATGGCGTGGATAAGTAAAAGTGTTCCAAAGCTATTACCACATAAAGTGACGCATGTCAGATTTGTAAATTTTGACCTGGACACTGGGGCATCAATGACACTTGGTCATGAAAGGGTTAAAGAACCGCTGGGTTGTCTTGGATTAGATATTTTCAATTACGTTTGGCACTTTCTAGTGTAAAGAATAAATCACTGTTGGAGATAGATATCTCTACCTCCTTAAATAAATTTCTAGGGAATTCACACCATAAGGTTATGATTGCACACAAATTCTTACTTAAGGCACTGTTTAATAAAACACAATCACCAGGACAAAAGGGCCTGGGGAGTCGATTATAGTGGATCCAGAGAAACATCGCAAGGGTGGGAAATGGGTGATTATGGGGAATTGAAAATGATAACAAATTTATATTGTAACATGGAATGAAAACTACAGGGAGGGCCATTTATATGGATACATCTTAATAAAATGGGAATGGTTGGTGATATTAACTTTCTGTTTGTTGCACATTAGTATATGTGAGGGAAGAAACTTTTCAAGATGGGTGGTGACCATGGCGACCATTTTGAAGTCGGACATTTTGAATCCAACTTTAGTTTTTTCAATAGGAAGAGGGTCATGTGACACATCAAACTTATTGGGAATTTCACAAGAAAAACATGGTGTGTTTGGTTTTAACGTAACTTTATTCTTTCATGAGTTATTTACAAGTTTCTGACCACTTATAAAATGTGTTCAATGTGCTTCCCATTGTGTTGGATTGTCAATGCAACCCTCTTCTCCCACTCTTCACACACTGATAGCAACACTGCAGGAGAAATGCTAGCACAGGCTTCCAGTGTCTGTAGTTTCAGGTGCTGCACATCTCGTATCTTCACAGCATATGTCCTTTAAATTGTTAGGTGGGTTCTATTGGGTGCTGAAATGGCAAAATGTGGAGGTAAAGTGCTGTTTGGGAACACTGAAGGGTTCGGGAAAGACTGCTATTTGGCTTTTGCCAAACAGATTTTAATTGATTAGATTATGGGTTCCATGTTTTTGCAAAGCAGGATAAAGAAATGGCAGTATTTCCACCATTGATTTTTGGGTTTTATTATTGTACTGTACAATGTGCGGGAAAAAGGACACATTATCTTTATTCTGCTAGTCAGTACAATTACAGATACCAATTTTATATAGTTTTTTTTACATGTTACCACTTTTACAGAAAAATCCTGTTTTTGCATCACCATTATTTGAAAGCCCTAATTATTTTATTTTTCCGACAATGGTCTTGTTTAATGGCTTGTTTTTTGCAGGATGAGATGACGGTTTGAGTGGTACCATTTTGGGGTACATACATCTTTTTGATTGCCCAATAGTGATGTTGCGAACATTAAATTTTCCGTTCACGAACGGCGAACGTGAATTTCCGCAAATGTTCGCGAATGGGAGAACCGCAATAGACTTCAATAGGAAGGCGAATTTGAAAACCTACAGGTACTCTTTGTGGCCACAATAGTGATGGAAAAATTGTTTCAAGGGGACTAACACCTGGACTGTGGCATGCCGGAGGGGGATCCATGGCAAAACTCCCATGGAAAATTACGTAGTTGACGCAGAGTGTGGTAAGTTGAAATCGCAATGCGATTTATAGAACTTGAATTAATCGCATTGCGATTTCAACTTTCTCAAATCCGACAGTACATTCTAGCATGGAGTCGTTCCCATGGTGATGGGGACGCTCCATGAGCACAGAAGTCAGCAGAAGTTCTACGTTGAAATCGCAATGCGATTTATAGAACTTGAATTAATCGCATTGCGATTTCAACTTAGAGCTTCTGCCGACTTCCGTGCTCATGGAGCGGAAGGCTCCATGAGCATGGAAGTTGGCAGAAGCTCTAAGTTGAAATCGCAATGCGATTAATTCAAGTTCTATAAATCGCATTGCGATTTCAACTTAGATCTGAGTTTCTAATGGTTGTATTGCTAGAATTGACAACGAATATAGCGCTATATTCTCAATCTTCTTTATATTTTATCAATATAACCATTAGGAACCCAGCTCTAAGTTGTAATTGCAATGCGATTAATATAACCTGTATTAATCGCATTGTGATTACAACTTTGTGACACTGCAGCTTCAGAATAATCTAAGATGGATGTTGTCCTTGCTATTTGATAGGACGTGGGAGGGTCTGGGAGGGAGTGTATGCTGATTGGCTGGAATGTGTCTGCTGACTGTGAGGTACAGGGTCAAAGTTTGCTCAATGATGACGTATAGGAGGCGGACCGAACATCGCATATGTTCGCCCGCAGCGGCGAACAAGCTATGTTCGCCGGGAACTATTCGCCGGCGAATAGTTTGGGACATCTCTATTGTTCAATATTACCCATTTATTGAGGCAATGACACTTGTTTTTACAACGTTCGCCTGACAGGGTAGATAATGTGATATTCTTATAGAGCAGTCATTGCGAACAATACCTAATATGTCTGTTTAAATTGTTATTGTACATGACTTTATGAGGTGAAAGGGCATTTTGTTTTACTTGAAACTTTATTTTTTATTTTAAAAAACACATTTTTTATTTTTTATTTTTGTCCCACTCTGGGACTTTTTTTATTACAGTTTCAATGCAGTACAATACATGCTGTATTGAGCTGCATTGACTGTCAGTGTAATACAGTGTAGTACACTGAAAGTTGCCTAGGAGAACCAGCAACCATCGGCCCCCTATCACTACAGTATGGGGGGCCTTTGGGGTCAGAGAGGGAGCCCCCTCCCTCTGCAAACCCTGCCCGTGCTACGGTCATCGCTGACCGAGGCATCTAAAGAGTTAATCAGCCAGTATCAACTTTTTCAGCGATGCCAGCAGATGCAGCAGGGGCCCGGCTGTCAGTAACAGTCAGGCCTGTACTGCTGACTGAGCTGGTGCAGCTCCTGCCTCTGCCCGATCAGAACACATACATGTATGTGGGTGTGCAGCAAAAGACCACATTCCTCCACGTACATGCATGTGAGAATGCGTAAAGGTGTTAAACAGATACCTGTGGTGGATGCCATACAGCATCTGGCATCTATAGGGTCCCATTGCAAAAAAAAATAATTTGTTTATATGTTCTATGAAACCGAAGACTTCCAAGATATTTAGGATTTAATAAAGCTGTGACAGCGATGTACAGTACAGACCAAAAGTTTAGACACACCTTCTCATTCAAAGAGTTTTCTTTATTTTCATGACTATGAAAATTGTAGATTCACACTGAAGGCATCAAAACTATGAATTAACACATGTGGAATTATATACATAACAAAAAAGTGTGAAACTTTTGGACTACCTCTTGAAGCTCATCAAGAGAATGCCAAGAGTGTGCAAAGCAGAAATCAAAGCAAAAGGTGGCTACTTTGAAAAACCTTAAATATGACATATTTTCACTTGTTTCATACTTTTTTGTTATGTATATAATTCCACATGTGTTAATTCATAGTTTTGATGCCTTCAGTGTGAATCTACAATTTCCATAGTCATGAAAATAAAGAAAACTCTTTGAATGAGAAGGTGTGTCCAAACTTTTGGTCTGTACTGTATGTGAAACCGATGTTGCATGATCATTTACAAATGCTCTGACAAGTAATATCACATACTTATATGAATGGCAGAAAGCTTCTCATCTTTCCTAGAATATCTAAAAATGAGTCACTTGGGAAGGAAAGATTAGATGGAAGCATCATCAATGTCCATTATTTTGTGCCATAATAACAGCTGTAGAATACAAATTCACATTAGAACAAAAGGATATCCGGCATAAGAAAAACACAACACACAAGTATGTATTCAAGAAAACATTTCTATCTGCAAAAAGAAACAGAAGGATAGTTACCTCAACTGTAAAATTGTGACTGACATCATTGGTTCATCATTTTAGCAACAACTCAATTTATCTTTGGGTGCATTTGTATCTGTGGTGAGCACGGTGATGTCAGCGCAGGCCCTGCTGAATGAAGATAGAAGATCATTTTACCTACATTCATCAGGACCTGCGCTGACTACTATTAAACCTACAAAACACCTCTCTGTCTAACCTAGACAGCAACGCATACCACCTGCATGTCATCTAATCTATAAGCAAAAAAACTCAAGTGGAGATAATATATCAAAATATCACTTTATTCTCAGATATAATAAATAGGGGAAAAGACAGGATGGAAAAACAGTATACAGAGAGCCGAAGGGCAATGTACACAATTGCGAAATCATGTATATCCACACAATAAGCATGGATATCCTACAGGTAGGGAACAATAATGGTACATGAACAATCGATCCTGATGAAAGTAGCTAAAATAGCACCCCAAGGGGTATATACAGTCATGTGAAAAAATTAGGACACCCTTTGAAAGCATGTGGTTTTTTGTAACATTTTTAATAAAAGGTTATTTCATCTCCGTTTCAACAATACAGAGAGATTAAAGTAATCCAACTAAACAAAGAAAACTGAAGAAAAGTCTTTTCAAGATCTTCTGTAAATGTCATTCTACAAAAATGCCTATTCTAACTGAGGAAAAAGATAGGACACCCTCACATGTATTCCCTCTTAAATTGGCTCAGATCTCACACAGGTATATCACACCAGGTGCACATAATTAGTAGATCGTTACTCTGCATGTTGAATGAGGCTTGCCCTATTTAAACCTCAGACATTTAGTTTGGTGTGCTCCTGACTGTTGAAGTGAGAGTGAGCACCATGGTGAGAGCAAAAGAGCTGTCAGAGGACTTCAGAAAAAAGATTGTAGCAGCCTATGAGTCTGGGAAGGGATTTAAAAAGATCTCAAAAGATTTTGAAATCAGCCATTCCACTGTCCGGAAGATAGTCTACAAGTGGAGGGCTTTCAAAACAACTGCCAACATGCCCAGGACTGGTCGCCCCAGCAAGTTCACCCCAAGAGCAGACCGCAAGATGCTAAAAGAGGTCTCCAAAAACCCTAAAGTGTCATCTCGAGAACTACAGCAGGCTCTGGCTACTGTTGATGTAGAAGTACATGCCTCTACAATCAGAAAGAGACTGTACAAGTTTAACTTGCATGGGAGGTGTGCAAGGAGGAAACCTTTGCTTTCCAAGAGAAACATCGAGGCCAGACTGACATTTGCCAGAGATAAAGTTGACAAAGACCAGGACTTCTGGAATAATGTTCTTTGGACAGATGAGTCCAAAATTGAATTATTTGGACACAACAGCAGAGGACATGTTTGGCGTAAACCAAACACAGCATTCCAAGAAAAGAACCTCATACCAACTGTGAAGCATGGAGGTGGAAGTGTCATGGTTTGGGGCTGCTTTGCTGCAGCAGGACCTGGTCAGCTCACCATCATAGAATCCACGATGAATTCTACTGTGTATCAGAAGGTGCTTGAAGAACATGTGAGACCATCAGTTAGAAAATTAAAGCTGAAGCGGAACTGGACCATGCAACATGACAATGACCAAAAACATACTAGTAAATCAACCAAAGATTGGCTGAAAAAGAAGAAATGGAGAGTCCTGGAATGGCCAAGTCAAAGTCCAGATTTGAATCCCATTGAGATGCTGTGGGGTGACTTGAAAAGGGCTGTACGTGCAAGAAACCCCTCAAACATCTCACAGCTGAAAAAGTTCTGCATTGAGGAGTGGGGTAAAATTTCCTCAGACCGATGTCGAAGACTGGTAGATGGCTACAAGAACCGTCTCACTGCAGTTATTTCAGCCAAAGGAGGTAACACTCGCTATTAGGGGCAAGGGTGTCCTATCTTTTTCCTCAGTTAGAATAGGCATTTTTGTAGAATGACATTTACAGAAGATCTTGAAAAGACTTTTCTTCAGTTTTCTTTGTTTAGTTGGATTACTTTAATCTCTCTGTATTGTTGAAACGGAGATGAAATAACCTTTTATTAAAAATGTTACAAAAAACCACATGCTTTCAAAGGGTGTCCTAATTTTTTCACATGACTGTACAACAGGATCAATAGAGTCACTGATGGTTCATGGACCTCACATCAACAAGAGATGTAAATACATAAATAGACATCCAAAAATATGACATGCATATATCATATGTAGATACGATCACTGGGTGTCAACTTATAATGATATCCCATGAATGGTATCCTGGGCCTAAAATGGATGTGAGCTGTGACCAAGTATAATTACACAGTAGTGTTATACATGGATCGTACCTGAGGACATGATGGACGCAAGTGTGTGCCCAAGAGCGCAAGACCTCGACGCGCGTTTCACCTCTACGGCTTCGTCAGAGGTGAAACGCGCGTCGAGGTCTTGCGCTCTTGGGCACACACTTGCGGGGTAATTCATCGACACCCTGCTCAGAGGGGTCAAAAATATCAACACCAGAAAGGGAGGCCATGTCTTAGTTTTTAATTCCTGACTTATACTTGATGTTGTTTGTTAACCTAAACTCCATTGGCCCTTTCATGATTATCATTATATGGCTCAATCCTTTCATCATCGCTGTCATTGCTGATTCCATACTTAGGATTGTACTACCCTTTCATTCTCAATAGAGAAAGATTGAACAGATTTTAAAGATAAAATCTTGTGGCCAATTTTACCGTCATTCCCACTTATCACTTATACCAGACCCCCCAATCTAGGGATCAAAATTGCTACTACCATAAAAGAGAATAAAAGGTATTGTACATAACTGGCTATCCTTAACAGGTTTTTACAGATGCGGCAACTGTAAGACTACCAATTTCTCTAGGAAAACTCTGGAGAAAAAATCTACCAATAACATAAATGGTAAAAACATGTACTCAGCTGACAATTTAATTATCAAATAGAGCTATTTTTAGTGTTTGCTATAATTATAAACACTTGTGACACTACATAAAGATTTTGAGCCCAATTCTATAAAAAAACGCACTGAAAAAGCATATGCGTTTTTATGTGTGATTCCGTTAAGAAAAGCACTACTTGCTACATATTGGATCTCCAAGTTTTAAATGAAATAACTGGTTATGTTTTCTGACCTATATATAGGCAATAATGGTAAAACATGGCAGTATTGATTATATTGCATGTACATAGTTTGTTGAAAATTTATTAGGAATATATATGTGTTGTGGTTTGACTACATAAATATATATGGGAAACAAAATGATCCACTAAAGGAATCCAGACTACTTTTTTCAGAATACAGAGTTTGTTGGATATTCACCGCCCCTCCAATAGGTGGGTTTCACTATAAATAGTCACATTTACCAAATCACTGTTAACCACTGAGGAAGGAGTGTGACACTCCGAAACGCGTCTGGTTCCGAAAAAGTAGTGTGACAGTGGCGCAAGCACCAGACAGCCAGTGGTTTAATCCTGCTATAGAAGCCATTGCTATTTGCTGGGAATAGGCAAGACGCCTTGAGCTTTGTAGTCAGGCTGTTCTGAAGTCCCGATCACGTGGGACGCCATGTGAGACGTTGTGTGACAGACCACGTAAGACGCCGGCGTCTCCTAAATCGCTTCACATACCTAAGCTGAGATGAACACCCCAGCCGGGCACCGCTTCACATATCTGAGCTTAGACTGGCACCCCAGTCAGAAGGAGGGGTAATGTAAACTGCCGCCAGTTTAATATATATTTTTTTCCTATCACCTGTTGACTTAAAAAAAGCTTAAGTGGCCACTTTCTATTTTCAGTCTATATGTGACTAAAACATAATTTGCTGACCGATTGATGCTGTGGTCTTTATTCAACAACCAGCTGCTATTATATTTAACAAGTGTTGTGATTATATAAACATTCTATTGTTGCTGTTCTTTTGCTACAATCTCAACAACTGCTGCAATAGTATTTCTTTTCAAGTTATTGTTGACAATATATGAAGCAAATATTAGCAACATTTGATAAAGTACTCCAATTGTATCATCATATCTCAAACTACAGCACAAACCTAATTGATTGTATTAACTGGACTTTCAATCGCTTATGGACTCATTTGTGGACTAACAGATTTATTAAGTATTAATTTGAAAATGTTTATCTAATGTATGAGGATGTCCCTTTGTTTATTTAGCGTATGGGTATCCTTATGCATGTGTTATTAATTATGTGTTTGCAATTGTGTGCATAATTCTGTTTTGACAATCGAGTCCATTTACTAACTCATAACTTGAAATTAACCATATGTGTTGATCAAATATCAATTAGTCCATCGAACTTGTGGCCATGAGTGACCAGAGATCAGGCCTCTCTTGTTATTCACTGCCACACGTTAACTTAATAGGAGTTTTTACTAATATGGGGTTATCTATATGTATGGGATCATGACTCTCTGATACTAGTCAGTCCTGATCTGAACAGCTTTTACTCTTTTAATACATTTTTGTTATCCTTTTACTCCATACTACGTCTGTATATTTTGAGTGCCCTTTCAGTCTGTTGTTTTTTCTGATTCCATCTTTTGCATGACTGGATATAGCATGCAAACATCTCCCTCATGCTGTACTATAACCTTAGCACCTGTGGCCATAGTCCTAATTTGCGCCCATTCAAGGTAGAGTACTCCACTAGTGTTGAGAGAGCACCAAAGTGCTTGTGTCCTCGGGTGCTTGAGTAGAACACTTTGAGATGCTGGGGTGTTCTACCGAGGACCCGAGTGCAATGGAAGTCAATAGGAGAACCCCAGGCACCCCATGCTCTAAAGAGGGGATGGTGTCGGGACTCTAGTTCAGCTTAGGAGTCCCTGCTCTGACTCCATATATAGCTATGTCCATATATGGAGTCAGTGCTTGGTGAAACACCAGTGTATTTGAATCTAATTAAGCCAGTATTTCAGAAAAGTTTCTGCCGTGATTCGAACTCACAACCTTCTGTATCAGAGGAAAGGCACTTAGTAAGTATTTCTCTACAGTAGAAGTCTCATATTAGTTTTAGCCATAATATATTTACACATATTATATATTTAAAATATATAATATATTATAATATATGTAAATATATTATGGCTAAAACATCAGTAGTAGTTTCCCACATATTGCATTCATATATTCATGTATGAGTTTATCTATATCTATATTTTTTATTTATTTATTTTTAAGTAACTGGCTATGCAGCTATTATAGCTGAGTGGTTAAGTGCCTTGCCTCCAATGTTAGTTGTGAGTTCGAATTCCGACACAAACTTTTCTGAAATAAAGGCTAAATTAGATTTAAATACACTGGGTGTCCCCAAGCACTGACTCCATATATGGACATAGCTATATATGGAGTCAGAGCAGGGACTCCTAAGCCGCAGACTCACACTGAGGGATTCCCTCACTGTACAGCGATCTTCTGCATAGAAATAGAGGCTAAATTAGATTTAAACACACTGACTCAAGCATCACGCTTGAGCACACGTGGTGTTCAGCTGAGCATGCTCGCTCAACACTATACTCCACCCAACTTGTAATGTAACGAACTCCATAACAATCACACAGATTGAGAGGAAAAACAAGACCATGACACTAAGATCCTGCGATCTACTAATGGATGAGACTAACTTGTTATGTGGTTGTTAGTACATTTATAGGGCTGTAACGCTCACTGACATCTCAGGAACGCATTACACCACTTGCATAAACACAGCATTGGGATATTTTCTTCCTGAGTGATGTCCCACCCCACACTTTGCAACGTTAGTAACTGACAATTAACAATTATAAGAAAAAAGAGTCACCAGTGAGAAAGAGAGATTGGCAATGTATGTTGAAGCCTAAGTTCCCCGAAGCAATACCCACAGAGGAGAAGAAGAGGTAAGAAATCTCACCTGTGGCCGCTTAAGGTGCATTTACACCAACAGATTATCTGACCAATTTCTGTCCAATCAGACCAATAGTTGGTGTGTATAACAAAAGATCTGTGTGTGTAAACGGCCATCTAACCAATGATTGGACAGAAAATCTGTCAGATAATCTGTTGGTGTAAATGCACCCTAAGGCTACATGCACACGACCATATGTGTTTTGAGGTCCCGCAAAATAAAAAATGGCTGATATCCGTATGCCATCTGTTTTTTTTTTTGGCGGATCCATTGTAACAATGCCTGCTGCATGAAATATCTATGTGAATGTACGCAAGGTATGGTGAACTATGGCTCTGATATGTTTAATCATATGGGGATGAGGCAGTGAAATATGTGAGTGGGTTCTCGACCACTGTGGTGAGACTGCTGGACCCCCTCTTCTTGGTTTTTGCTCTATTAAAGGCTTGGGATTAAAGATCGCTGCAAGTTCGCCTACAGGTAGTATGGGAATATCAAGCGATTGGTCACACTGGTGCCAATCTCTTGGCTTGTATTTACCTGTGTCTGGGTGAGGGCGTGCGCGAGTGGCGCTCACTGCTTGGTGGATGTCTGGACGTCGGACCTCTATCCCTATAGCCACATAGAACTTGGGCTGAGAGTTCATTTATTTTATTAAGCCATGGATGCTGGGTGGTCCTGGTACCCTCCCCTCTAGGAGACCTCCCTTTGTTTTTTGATTTTCTTTTTAATGTTAACACTGTTAGGGATATTTGTATGAAATTATTGTTAATTGTTTTTTTTTTTTTTCCGGGTTTACGGATGCGGATAGCACACAGTGTGCTGTCTGCATTTTTTGCGGACCCATTGAAATGAATGGGTCTGCATCATATCCGCAAAAAAGATGGAACGGACATGGAAACAAAATATGTTCCTATGTCCTTAGTCTGTCTTACAGATCTTCCCATGTTCGAGTCACTTGCACTGCGGCTACAGGCTGCTGGACATGCCTGCATTCTCTACCAAAACTGGAAAAAGGAAATTGGCACTTCTGTTAACAAAGTGTCTTGTCTCGCAGACAGCAACTTTTTAACTAGTGAGTTTATTGAGAATGAGAGATTTACAAGGATAGTAAAAGAGATTAAGTGTGAAAGATAGGAAGAAGTTAATGTGCATACAGAGAATGCCCACTCAAAGATGGAGAGGAGCACTGGCTTGTTGTCAAGCCAAGGGGCTTTTTATCCATTTTCCTGGCCACCTGCCACGTGGACGTTCTCCCTACAATATTGCATGCCCTTTACAGTTTAAACAGTAATATCAGGAGTTAAAATGCATCATTGAGATACAAAAATAGTTCTGGCTAAAGTGAGGCCTCTGTCTCGCTCATCTTGCTACCTTATCTACATAACACCTCATAATACAAAGGCCTAAGATCAGAATGACCGTTCCAGGGATGGGCCACAAATTCCATTCTAGCACATTTTGTAGCTGAAGTTTAATCACATTCTTGCAGTCTATAAAATATTAGGTTATACAAGAGTAATAGTGGCTCTCCCAGATTATTCCCTGGAGTGGTGCTCTTGTCGGAGGTGGTTCACCTAACCACTGGTGGGTATGTAATTAATAGAAATCTATTATCTTACTTCTATAAAATATTAGCTACTTATTATCAGAAAAGCTACTGATAAGACGTATAACCACAGCTGAATGTGGAGTGGACTGAGAAGAGAACCACTAAACAGAGGATTAGGGTACTTTCATATTTGCGGCAGAGGATTCTGGCAGGCAGTTCCGTCGCACTATCCGTCAAACGCATGCAAACAGCCTTTGTCAGACGGATCAGTATCCTGATCCGTATGACAAATGCATTGAAATGCTGGATCCGTCTCTTCAGTGCATTTTTATTTTTTTTACATTTTTTGCGGTCTGTGCATGTGCAGACCGCAATGCCGGATCCGTTTTTCCTGAACACTTGGGGCCGGCAATAATGCATGTCAATGGTAAAAATGCAGGATCCGGCATTCCGGCAAGTGTTCCGGAATTTTGGACTGAGATAAAACCGTAGCATGCTGCAGTATTCTCTCAGTCCTGAAAGGTCAAAAAGACTGAACTGAAGACATCCTGATGCATCCTGAACGGATTGCTCTCCATTCAGAATGCATTAGGATAAAACTGATCAGTTCTTTTCCATAATAGAGGCCCTAGGACGGAACTCAATGCCGGAAAAGAATAACGCTAGTGTGAAAGTACCCTTAGCAGTAGTAGATGCTGTGATAGGTAAAAAACTGTATATAACAAGACAAGTCAGTGTCAGTTTTTTTGAGAGGCACTCATCTTTATCAATATTCAACCCAATTTGTAGGACTATACAAAGACTACTCTTTTTTTACTCATGTTTTTCACTCACGTTCTGAACTATTCCTCTGTTGAGGGGTGTACATCAAAATCATTTGGCCTCATAGCAAGAATTTGAATTGAGCCCCATGCCCCATCTCTGGCATTTCCCACCATCCACCCCTGGCCTATCCCATTGCCATCCAAAGCTTATCCCTGCTCTGCCCCTTTTCACTAACAAAGATATTTTTTTTTTTACCATTCTGTCTCATCAATCATGCACTGCAAGTCTAAATTCTCATCGGCAAAGCTCCCCCACCCCATCATGGACTACTACAAACGTATGCAGTGTCCTGGAAGCCCACTGCTAAGGGTTAATGTACTGTACTTTATGCACTGTTTATGTACCATAGGCTGTGGATGAAGTTCATATTTTCAGTTGCTAGGCAGAGCTAGCACCATATCTTCCTCTCTAGGAGGTAGTTGCTTCAGTCTACTGCCCACTGTGAACAAGAAAATATCTAAGAGCAATGAAGACCAGAGATATATCGGGAGATCTGTTGCCTTGTGCCTCATAAGCAGCCAAAGCTTCAGTATATGTGCTATGCCTTGAGGGAAAAGAGGTTACTGAATGCAGCAAAGTTCACGGGCCATACAAGGAGCATTAGGCTGGGTTCACACCTGAGCGTTCTGAAAGGAGCGCTCTGTATGCGCGATTGTACCGGCGTTTACAATCGCGCATACAGAGACAAGCGAACGCCCATTGTCGCGCGTTCCCGAAAGTCTATGTACGGGAACGTGCGACAAAACGCCCCAAAGAAGCTCAAGAACTTTTTTGAGCGTAGGGCGTTTTTCAGCGCGTTCAAACGCGCTGAAAAACGCTCAAGTGTGAACCAGGGCCATAGGGAAGCATTGGTTTTCATGTGTTGAGCGTTTTACAGCACGTTTGAACGCACTGTAAAACGCTCAGGTGTGAACCCAGCCTAAGAGAGCATTTGTCAGAGAAAGGTATTGCACCTGCAGATACAGCCAAGCTAAAACTGAATCTGATAACACATGTCACGGTGTTATCTCATGACAAAAGTCATTGAAATCCATTGAAAAAGTCAATTAACATTTCCTTGCCATTGTTTACTTAATGCATTAACCATCAAGTTTATTTTGGCTACATCTGTATATTCAGGCTACAGACTTCTCTGAATACTGGTGGGAGTAATAGCTTCAGGTTTCATGTCAAAAGGACAGGGCTGTCTGTTCAGAGACCATATTCCACTGAGGATACTACAGAGCTAACATATAGCCATAGTAAGACAGATCATTTGCACTCCTTGGTTGAGTTGAGAAGATTGCGCACATGGAAACTGTAAAGACTGCTGTTAATGCGTATAGTGCTTGTGTGAGCAATCTATTGAAAGTACAGTGGAATTATTGCATAAAACCTGGCCTCATCTTTGTGAGCACTAGCACCAGCAGCATCACAGTATATCATTGCCCAAGTTTCCAGGCACCCTGCCTTGCACCTCAAAATCTAATACTACTATGGTCTCCCCAAAGCCTCTTCTGGCAAGAAAACTTTCTATACAGGGGGAGCATCAGAGTGAGTAACTATGACCTCCATTATTGCCACTACTACTGCTCTTATCCTTTCCCGTCCTCTTGGCATACTCCTCCTACCATCCACTTCCCCTCACCCACCATCATGAACTGTTGCAGTTATGCTGAATTTTACAAAAAAATTAGCTTTGTGACTAATTACTTTGTCACAAAGCACATTTTTTTTAAGTAGCAGGTGCGATGACAAGAAGGTATCAGTCACATACAAGCCTGTGGGCCCATAGACCCCTCTGCCATATAACAAGATACCCGTATTATGACATATAGTACCTCTCACACATTTTGCATTGGGGCAAAATCAGCTGCTACAGAGCATAATAATACACGCCTCAGCTGCTGCAAAACCTCATAACATACAGCTAAGCTGCAGCAGAACATCATAATACACACTTCAAGTACTGCAGAACATGATGATACACATCTCTGCTGCTGCAGAACATTGTGATACACACCTAAGCTGCTGCAGAACATCATATTACACAACTCAGCTGCTGCAGAACCTCATAATATACACCTCTGTTGCTGCAGGTGTTACATTGCCAAGGAGGCAGTGTAACACCTTTGTGTTTCAGTGTCCCCATGGTGGTCACTTAAGCTAGAATTGTGACCCCCTGTTAATAAAGGTGTCTGAGGCTGACATTCCCAGTGCTATATTGGCAAGACACAACATCACTTGCCAGTTCTATCACATCTGAAGCTGTCCTGCTTGCATATCCAGTACAATGCAATTTAACAATACTCAACATAAAAAAAACTGTTAAACACACATACTGTACATTTACATAAAGTAATACAATGCCATATAATAAGATATGATTGCAGTACCACAGAAGGACTACTGCAAAAGGATAAGTGCTACTACTATAAGAGTTAATGCAATATCAGGGGCAGACCATGTGACTGCTATGGGGCCCAGGGCAAGAGGGAGCCCAGTCCTAGTTGGGATTATTTTCTACTGGGTGAAAACTTGGTCAGGACTCTACCCTCTAAAGCAGACGTGCTCAACCTGCGGCCCTCCAGCTGGTGCAAAACTACAACTCCCAGCA
Organism: Bufo gargarizans; assembly: GCF_014858855.1. Lineage (NCBI taxonomy): Eukaryota > Metazoa > Chordata > Amphibia > Anura > Bufonidae > Bufo > Bufo gargarizans. The sequence continues at coordinate 291,566,904 of NC_058081.1, read as the reverse complement.
TGCCTGAACAGCCTACAGCTATAAGCCTTCAGCAGGGCATTGTGGGAGTTGTAGTTTTACAACAGCTGGAGGGCCGCAGATTGAGCATGCCTGCTCTAAAGGAACAACTTTTAGCAATCGAGGCAGTGTAGAAATGGCCCAAGGGTCATTGAAAAGGGTTTAGGCAGAAACCCTTCTGTCCTGTGTGGGGGGCCTGGTTTGATCCTTGCTATGGGGCCCTTACTTCTCTATGTACACCACTGTGCAATGTTATTACATTTTGTGATTTATTATCTATGTGAACTTAAAGGGGTTGTCTCGTCATGGACAATGGGGGCATATCGCTACGATATGCCCCCATTGTCTTATAGGTGCGGGACCTGCACCTATATAGAGAACGGAGCCCCGCAAGTGAAGAAGGGCGCACTGCGCATGTGCAGCCTCCCTCCCAGGTGTGTCGCTAGGTTAAAACATTCGGGGCCTGGGCCCCGGATGTTTTGTCCCATGCCCCGAATGTCCTGCCTGCCTGCTAGATACAACTGTATTGCCGTACACAGAACGGCAATACAATTGAATCTTACACTGGGAAGAGGTGAAGGACCTGTGGTGACATCACAGGTCATGTGATCAGCAAAACAGGCTGTGATAGGATGACCTGGATGATGTCACCATCATGTGACCAGTGCAGGATTGGACTGGAGTGAAGAGGAGAAGGAGCCTAATGGAGATGTCTGTACATGAGGAGAGTTAAGTTAAGGGAGAGGCAGATGCTGGGAGTTGTAGTTATTTAACTGGGATGTATGTTAGGGCTGAAGGGAGGGATGTTATTGACATGGAACTGTGTGCTTGAGGTGGCTGGGGGAGGGAGTGATGTTATTTGCATGGGACTGTATGTGGAAAGTAGATGGTGGGGGAGAATGATGTTTATGTACATGGGACTTAATGTTTAGGCTATGTTCACACTTGCGTTTGGTGACCCGCTTGTGAGATCCGTTTCAAGGCTCTCACAAGCAGCCCCAAATGCCTCAGTTTAACCCCAATGCATTCTGAATGGATGCGGATCCATTCAGAATGCATTCGTTCGGCCCCCCGTTCCGTTTTGGAGGCGGACCCCAAAATGCTGCAAGCAGAGTTTTTGTGTCCGCATGGCCTTGCGGAGCCAAACGGATCCGTCCTGACCTACAATGTAAGTCAATGGGGACGGATCCCTTTGCATTGACACAAAATGGTGCAATTGTAAACGGATCCGTCCCCCATTGACTTTGAATGTAAGTCAGGACGGATCCGTATTGGGACTTAGAAATTCAAATCTAATACAAACAAATCGGTCCTGAACGGATGCATTCGCTTGTATTATCGGTGCGGATCTGTCCTGTACAAGTACAGGACAGATCCGCACGAACGCAAGTGTGAAAGTAGCCTTAGGGGGTGATGTTTACATGGGATTGTGCGTTGGAGGCAGCTGGGGAGGAGGTGATGTTATTTACATGGGACTGTATGGTGGAGGGAGGATTATAACTGCAGGGGGCACTGCAGATCCAGGGGGTCTTATTACTACTGGGGGCTCTGTAGGAGGGTCTTATAGATCCGCCTTATTTCTACTAACCGCACTATGGGAGCCTTATTACTACTGAGGGGTCTGTAGGGATCTTTATTGCCACTGGGGGAACAATAGGGGGCCTTATTTCTACTGAGGACTCTGTGAGGGTATTATTAATATGGGAAGGCTCTTCTAATAATGGGGGCATTGTTGAGGAGCATTATCACAGCTAGGGCAGTATTACTAATGAGGGCATTCTAGAAGGGAATTACTATTGGTGGGACTATGAGGAGCACTATTACTATGGGGGGCAGTAATGTTTCTTCAGGATAGTATTTGGGGGTATTGGGGGGGCAGGGGCATAACTAAAGGCTCATGGGCCCCGGTGCAAGAGTTCAGCTTGGGCCCCCCTTCCCTCAGTGCTTTGTGTGTCTTCTTATGTGGCACAAGTGTCTTTGGGCCCCTTCAGGCTCCTGGGCCCGGTAGCAACTGCTAGCTCTGCACCCCCTATAGCTACACTCCTGGGGGGGGCACAGCAAGCAGCAGGATAACACTGTGGGGACTCCAGTTGGGGGATAATGATAGAATGTGAGAAAGCTAAGATGTCTGTGTGTCACACTCTGCAGAGACGAGGCGGCTGAGAGAAGTGTCCGGACCGAGTGGAGAAGATCTTCAGAGAAGATGATGACAGAGAGGAGACGTCACCTGGAGGCTCTGGATGTGACAGGTAAGCGCTGCTGTATAGCAAGTACAGCAAAGTGCGGGGGGGGGGGCAACATATTTATTGGGGCTTGTGCCCCGGATCTTTTGAGACCCTAGCAACGCTCCTGCTCCCTCCTTTCATTTTCTATGGGGGCAGCGAAAATAGCCGAGCATTCACTTCTATGGGGAGGCGGCTTGGTGGTTGGACCGAAGTCCTCCAGCCACCACCTTCCGTTTTCGATATAGGTGTGGGACCTGCACCTATAAGACAATGGGGCATATCCAAGCGATATGCCCCCATTGTCCATGATGAGACAACCCCTTTAATAGCACTGTTTAAGAGAGAGAGCACCATTAAGCATAGGAAATAAGAAGGTCCAGAACCTTGTCCAAGCCACTCATTGAATTCAGACAGCAAGGTACAAGGGTGGACTGACTATTCGGGCACTCGGGCATGAACCTAGGGCCCGTGGCCTGGCCACTAGGGGGCCCGTTCCCATGAAAGGCTTCTGCAGGGTCTACTATATACTGTACTACTACTCACGACGAGTGGTGAGTCTTACTATCAAAGTAGCGGGCAGCAGGCAGGCCTGGCCGGACGGCAGTGTCAGCGTAACGTCATTCACCTCGTCACCCGCCATGCTCAGCCTGCTTCATAAGTGGGAGGAGCAGGCGTGTGACGCAGTGAGTGACGAACTTAACCTGCTTTCCTGCCAGCCCGCTGCCCACCAAGACGTCAACGCTAGTAGTCTGTGAGATGAGAGTGAGTAGAGTTAGAGAGTGTTAAAATTTAAATAATTAAATCATTCATGCAAAATCAAAACGGACATGTCATGAGGCTTGTGTCCTTGTGATTTCATAATCTGTGCAGTGAATTGAAGCAGTTATGTTAATACTAACTAGGGTAATACATATCCACCTGGGCCATCTCCTGTCCGGGTGCATGGTCAGCGCTCATGTATTGTCAGTCACACACACCCTGGTGAAGGTCACCAGGGTGTGTGTGAAAATACATGAGCGCTGACCATGCCCTCGGACAGGAGATGGCCCAGGTGGATATGTTAGTTAATATTAACATAACTGCTTCAATGACTACTAACCCTAATATTAACATTACATAACTGCTTCTTCAATGCACAGAATATGAAATCACAAGCCTCATATAGAGTGACATGTTCTATAGTTAAAAGCTGGGGCTGCTGCTACACTTAGACATTTTGTAGAGCAGCTCCAGCTTTCCATCTTTGAAATAGGGCTGTAGCTGCAGTCCATGACCCCACTAGTGACCCTGCTTCCCCCTCCTCCTGTCACCCCACTAGTGACCCTGCTCCCCCTCCTCCTGTCACCCCACTAGTGACCCTGCTCCCCCTCCTCCTGTCACCCCACTAGTGACCCTGCTTCCCCTCCTCCTGTCACCCCACTAGTGACCCTGCTTCCCCTCCTCCTGTCACCCCACTAGTGACCCTGCTCCCTCTCCTCCTGTCACCCCACTAGTGACCCTGCTCCCCCTCCTCCTGTCACCCCACTCCTCCTGTTACCCCACTGGTGACTCTAATCCTCCCGCCTTCTGTCACCCCACTAGTGACCCTGCTCCCCCCTCCTCCTGTCACCCCACTAGTGACCCTGCCCCCCCACTAGTGACCCTGCTCCACCCCACTAGTGACCCTGCTCCCCCCCACTAGTGACCCTGCTCCACCCCACTAGTGACCCTGCTCCCCCCCACTAGTGACCCTGCTCCACCCCACTAGTGACCCTGCTCCACCCCACTAGTGACCCTGCTCCACCCCACTAGTGACCCTGCTCCACCCCACTAGTGACCCTGCTCCACCCCACTAGTGACCCTGCTCCACCCCACTAGTGACCCTGCTCCACCCCACTAGTGACCCTGCTCCACCCCACTAGTGACCCTGCTCCACCCCACTAGTGCCTCTGTGTGTTCCTGTACAGAGAGGAGCCTGGCTGGATTGCGGTGAGGCCTAGCTGTGTGTCTGTCCCTGTCTCTGTGTGTGCCTGTCTCTGTGTGTGCCTGTCTCTGTGTGTGCCTGTCTCTGTGTGTGCCTGTCTCTGTGTGTGCCTGTCTCTGTGTGTGCCTGTCTCTGTGTGTGCCTGTCTCTGTGTGTGCCTGTCTCTGTGTGTGCCTGTCTCTGTGTGTGCCTGTCTCTGTGTGTGCCTGTCCCTGTGTGTGTGTGTGCCTGTCCCTGTGTGTGTGTGTCCATCTCTTTGTGTGTATCTGTCCCTGTGTGTGTGTCCATCTCTTTGTGTGTATCTGTCCCTGTGTGAATTTGACCATCCCAGTGTGTGTGTCTGTCCCTGTGTATGTGTTTCTGTCCTTGTGTGTCTCTCCCTGTGTCTGTCACCATCACCATGCCCACAGTTCCCATGTCTTGACGCAGCTGCATCAGGACGTTCTGTGCGGGGCAAGAAGAAGAAGATGGAAGAGGAAGCAGCGCCACCAACATGTGGTTTTACATAGGACTGCAGGTAACACTACTACATTTTCTGTACTCAGATAGCCATCACTGTGTTATCTGTGGTATTACATAGGACTGCAGCGGACATCTACTGTGTTATCTGTACTCAGAGAGTTATCACTGTATAGTGGGGCCCACTGAGACTGGAGCCGTCTCAGCGCGATATGTGGGTGGGGCTGTGTGTGGGTGTGGCTTAAGGTTTGGCAGGGACCCCATAATCTCCTATTGCCTGGGGGCCCCATGAGTTGTCAGTCCGCCCCTGGCAAGATATTTCACATGTCTATGGCATTGTGCTCGTGCTAAGGTGACACATACTCGGCCTTCTGGATCTCTTCTTCCGTTACCCATCCCATCCAGACCTTGGATGCATTTGTCCATGGACTTTATCACTGATTTACCGAATATTTCCGGAAAAACAGTGATCCTGGTGGTAGTTTATTGATTTAGCAAAATGGCGCTTTTATAGCATTGTCTGCTCTACCTAATGCCAAGACTCTTGCACATGTGTTTGTCGATAACATTGTGAAACTACATGGCATTCTCTCTGATGTGGTGTCTGATCGGGGGACTCAGTTTGTTTCCAGATTCTGGAAAGCGTTCTGTACTCAACTGGGTGTACAATTGTCCTTTTCTTCTGTTTTTCATGCTCAGTCGAACGGACAGACGGAGCGCACCAATCAGAATCTGGAGACTTACTTCAAATGTTTTGTTTCGGAGAACCAGGAGGAGTGGTCTTCATTCTTGCCGTTAGCTGAGTTTTCCATTAATAATCGTAGACAGGAGTCCACTGATAAGTTGTAGTTTTTTGGAGCATATGGATTCCATCCGCAGTTTGGCACATTTTCTCAAACTCAAATGATTTAGCTCTTCTTTGTCTTCGATTTGGCGGACAATTCTAATTCGATTTGGCGGATATTTCACATGTCTATGGCATTGTGCTCGTGCTAAGGTGACACATACTCGGCCTTCTGGATCTCTTCTTCCGTTACCCATCCCATCCAGACCTTGGATGCATTTGTCCATGGACTTTATCACTGATTTACCGAATATTTCCGGAAAAACAGTGATCCTGGTGGTAGTTTATCGATTTAGCAAAATGGCGCTTTTATAGCATTGTCGGCTCTACCTAATGCCAAGACTCTTGCACATGTGTTTGTCGATAACATTGTGAAACTACATGGCATTCTCTCTGATGTGGTGTCTGATCGGGGGACTCAGTTTGTTTCCAGATTCTGGAAAGCGTTCTGTACTCAACTGGGTGTACAATTGTCCTTTTCTTCTGTTTTTCATGCTCAGTCGAACGGACAGACGGAGCGCACCAATCAGAATCTGGAGACTTACTTCAAATGTTTTGTTTCAGGGAACCAGGAGGAGTGGTCTTCATTCTTGCCGTTAGCTGAGTTTTCCATTAATAATCGTAGACAGGAGTCCACTGATAAGTTGTAGTTTTTTGGAGCATATGGATTCCATCCGCAGTTTGGCACATTTTCTCAAACTCAAATGATTTTCCTCTTCTTTGTCTTCGATTTGGCGGACAATTCTAATTAACCTGAAAAAGATGAGCAACAGGTATTAGTGTGTGGCTGACAGGAGACGTATGAATGGTCTGGACCTGAGAGTGGGTGATTCAGTGTGGCTATCCACAGGAAACATTAAGCTTAGGGTACCTTCTTGGAAGTTGGACCCAAGATTTATTGGTCCATTTAACCCCATAGGGACCCATGACGTACCGGTACGGTATGGATCCCGAGTTCTTAAGGACCCATGACGTACCGATACGTCATCTATAGTTCCGATCACGGAACACGGTGCCTGCTAAAATCATTGAGCAGGCACCATGGCTAAATGCGCGGGTGGGTCCCGTGACCCCCCCCCCCCGTGTCGGCAATCGCCGCAAACCGCAGGTCAATTTAGACTTGCGGTTTGCGGCTTTTTATTGTGCGTGCGGCGTGCCATTGGGTCCCCATGTGGCTGTGGGGGGGACCCGATGGCATGGAAGGCAGCGCGATGCCTTCCTGAGGCATCTGCACTGCCTTCCGGTGAAGAGCCTGTGAGATCCAGCCCCCTGGATCTCACAGGCTGGAAGCTGTATGAGTAATGCACACAGTATTACTCATACAGCCAATGCATTCCAATACAGAAGTATTGGAATGCATTGTAAAGGATTAGACCCCCAAAAGTTCAAGTCCCAAAGTGGGACAAAAAAATTAAGTGAAAAAATAAAGTTTTCCCCCCAAAAAATTTAAAGTTTCAAGTAAAAATAAACAAAAATGTAATTTTCCCCAAATAAAGTAAAAAAAAAATGGTAAAAAAGGGAGGGGGGAGTATACATATTAGCTATCGCCGCCTCCGTATCGACCGGCTCTATAAACATATCACATGACCTAACCCCTCAGATGAATCTCCTTACATCACAAAAAGTACAACAGCAATCGATCAAAAAGGCGTTTGCCCACCAAAATAGTACTAATTTAACCATCACCTCATCCCGCAAAAAATGAGCCCCTACCTGAGACATAAAAAATAAAAAAAAACTATGGCTCAGAATATGGAGACACTAAAACATCATTTTTTTTTTGTTTTAAAAAAGCTGTTATTGTGTAAAACTTGCATAAATAAAAAAAGTATACATATCTGGTATCGCCGCGTTCGTATCGACCGGCTCTATAAAAATATTACATGACCTAACTCCTCAGATGAAGACCATAAAAAATAAAAACTTTGCTAAATAAACCATTTTTTGTCACCTTACATCACAAAAAGTGTAATAGCAAGCGATCAAATGCATATGCACCCCAAAATGATGCCAATCAAACCATCATCTCATCCCGCAAAAAATAAGATAATCGCCCAAAAACTGAAAAAACTATGGCTCTCAGAATATGGAAACACTAAAACATTATCTTTTTTTGCTTAAAAAAAGAAATCATTGTGTAAAACTTACATTAATAAAAAAAAAAGGATACATATTAAGTATCGCCCCATCCGTGACAACCTGGTCTATAAAAATATCACATGATCTAACCTGTCAGATGAATGTTGTAAATAAAAAAATAAAAAAATGGTGCCAAAACAGCTATTTCTTGTTATCTTGCCTCACAAAAAGTGTAATATAGAGCAACCAAAAATCATATGTACCCTAAACTAGTACCAACAATGCTGCCACCCTATCCCGTAGTTTCTAAAATAGGTAAATTTCTTTTGAGTTTCTACTCTAGGGGTGCGTCAGGGGGGCTTCAAATGGGACATGGTGTCAAAAAAAAAACAGTCCAGCAAAATCTGCCTTCCAAAAACCGTACTGGGAAAAATTGATTAAAATTGAAAATTTGCCCAAAAAAAATAAATTCTGAAATTTCATCTCCATTTGCCAATAACTCTTGTGGAACACCTAAAGGGTTAACAACGTTTGTAAAAATCTGTTTTGAAAACCTTGAGGGGTGTAGTTTATTAGATGGGGTCACTTTTATGGAGTTTATTCTCTAGGGTGCATCAGGGGGGCTTCAAATGGGACATGGTGTAAAAAAAAACAGTCCAGCAAAATCTGCCTTCCAAAAAACATATGGCATTTCTTTCCTTCTGCGCCCTGCCATGTGCACGTACATTAGTTTATGACCACATATGGGGTGTTTCTGTAAACTACAGAATCAGGGCCATAAATATTGAGTTTGGTTTGGCTGTTAACCCTTGCTTTGTAACTGGAAAAAAAATATGAAAATGGAAAATCTGCCCAAAAAGTGAAATTTTGAAATTGTATCTCTATTTTCTATTAATTCTTGTGGAACACCTAAAGGGTTAACAAAGTTTGTAAAATCAGTTTTGAATACCTTGAAGGGTGTAGTTTATAGAATGGGGTCATTTTGGGGTGGTTTCTATTATGTAAGCCTCGCAAAGTGACTTCAGACCTGAACTGGTCCCTAAAAATTGGGTTTTTGAAAATTTCAGAAAAATTTCAAGATTTGCTTCTAAAATTCTAAGCCTTGTAAAATTATCAAAAAATAAAATATCATTCCCAAAATGATCCAAACATGAAGTAGATATATTAGGAATGTAAAGTAATAACTATTTTTGCAGGTATTACTATATATTATAGAAGTAGAGAAATTGAAACTTGGAAATTTGCATTTTTTTAACACATTTTTGGTAAATTTGTTAATTTTTTTATAAATAAAAAGTGTCATGAAGTACAATATGTGACGAAAAAACAATCTCAGAATGGCCTGGATAAGTCTAAGCGTTTTAAAGTTATCAGCACTTAAAGTGACACTGGTCAGATTTGCAAAAAATGGCCTGGTCCTTAAGGTGAAATAGGGCCAAGTCCTTAAGGGGTTAAGATCACTGCCATTGTTAACCCTGTAGCCTTCCATCTTGAACTTCCTCAGGCTTTGAAAATTCATAACATATTTCATAAGTCGTTGTTGAAGAAATGTGTCAAACCTGTTGAGCCGTCCTCCTTGCCTCCCACTATTGTCATGGTGGACAGCAATTTAGAATTTCAAATCAGCAGGATTGTGGACTCCCAAGTTCTCTGTAGCTCCCTCCAGTATCTTGTCCACTAGAAGGGTTTCGGACCAGAGGAGAGGATGTGGGTTCCAGCGGCCGATGTTAACACAAATCGTCTGGTGAAGGCCTTTCACAGAGCCCATCCTCATAAGGTTGGTCCTGGGTGCCCAGAGTTCACCTGTAGAAGGGAGGTATTGTCACGGTCCCTCAGGTGACTGATGTCAGGAAATAAAGGAGATTGGCTGAGCATGGAGGAATCTAACAGCCTCCTTGATTTCTCTTGAATCAGTGTTGATAGGGTTAATGACCACTTCCCTTTTCTCAGCTATTGCTCAGTGGTCATCACTTCTACCCTTTATAGTCTGACCCCCACCGGGTTTGGCTGAGCTGGTGTGAGTTTGTCTCTGGTGTTCCTGCTCGTCTTTACAGAAGTTAAGTGTCGCGTTTGTTTGTGTTTGTTATATTCCCTGTTGTTTGTATCTGGGCCTGAGACAGAGAATTTCATTCATCCTTCTGGGGAGGAATGGGTTGTCTCTGGTCCTAACCTTTTCCAGGGCCTAATAGGGATATAACGGCCTCGGTATACTGCATATGAATATTCCTAACCATGGTCTATTCATATTGATAGATAGTTTGGGCCAGGATTAGGGTTGTCTAGGAGGTGACCTGTTTCTTCCCTAGTTTCCAGGCCAAGTTACTATTCCCCTTCCCTCCTGCATTCAGTGTGGAGTTTCCCCCTCACACTGATAGTAACACATATTTGGACTTGGCCTTGACCATTCACGCATGACCTTGGCTTTGTATTATTTAGTGATCTGCTTTTTTGGCTTCATTGTTCTCTCATGGTTTTGATCCAGTACTTTTGACTCTGAGTACTTTGGTTCCGAGTTTTTCTGTATTTACGTGCCTGACGTTCACATTTTTCCCTTGTAAGCCCCAGCAGGTAAATGAGCAGGGCCCGTCAACCAGTTGTGGTCTGCCACCTAGGGCAATCGTGCAAGTAGGCAGAGACAGATATGTGGGTGGAATTTAGCGTTCACTTGTTCCCCCTGAAAATATCATGACAAAAATCAGGTTTCTGTCTCAGATTCCATGGCAAATACATTTTGTCCAAAGTGCATTACCACCATGTGCAAATACTCTACAGTAGAAATTGACCCTTTGCAATGTATAGGGTGAATTCTCCATCAATTCCATGGCAAAAGCACGTATACATTTTTTGCTGTGGGTTTGTTGTGAATTTTGAGACTGAATCAACGTACCATAATACTGCAAAATCTTGGTGTCCCCATTACCAGGTCACATACATTAATTTGTCTCATATCTTCCTTGTGCGTATATTTACGTACACATTAATATAGCGCAATATGGTTACATGATATATTGCTTATATTTAATGACTTGTACCATAATTGATATAACTGAGACTCCGGATTACACAATATGTACGGTATTTAAAATGAACAGATTAATCTGATTACAAAATCTAGATGCTATAAATGACCTGAGGAAAAAAAAAAAAGATTAGACTTGGATAGTTCCCAGTTTATGCAAACATGAGTCATACAAACCGCAGCAATAAAGTGCTCAGTAATCACTTTGCACACAGTATTTGTTTAAATGGAGTCCTGAATGTAAATTAAAATGAACACCTGTCTCATATTGTACTATATGCGAAAGACTTTGACCTTTCTTTCCTGATAATCGCACATCACAGATGGAGAACAGTTATAAAATTAAAGCATAATTTCACATTCCCCATGAACTTAGCATTAATCTTTAACAAGTTATGCCACATTCACATCTGAGCCAGTGTTTCCATTGTAGGAATATAAAAATGGCAGCCCCGGATCCGTCATTGACTATAATGTGATCCATTGGGTTTCTGTCGGGGTGCCCAGCATTTTACTTCACAAAATATTGCTGCATGCTATTTTCTTTGTTTTTCTTTTTGAAAGAATCTTTGATGTAGGTCCCTAAAAGATCCTCGTATATAGATGTGAACATAACCTAACATACTCACCTTACCTCTGCTGCTGTTCCAATGCTTCTCAGATCCCTTACTGGTATCTATTCTTAGAGCCTATTGACAACAGGTAATGCCCACTCAAGCAATCACTGGATAAGGCGAACCCTTGACTCAAAGAATTAATTATATTAAGTAAAATAACCACAAGTATAATGTCATAGAGGCCAACAGACAGGTGGGTTTCCAAGGTGTATGGGGTTGACAACACCAGGGAGTCGATTCTAAGGGATTATCTGTTTTTCATCCCATAATCTCGATAAATGTATGGACTTTTCAGATGGGAAACATAAGGTTGCTACCTTGCAGTAGTCACTATTAATAAAAACTTATATGAATACAGACTTGACATTTCTAGTCTTGTGGTGGTATTCAGGTGTAAGAGGAAATCAGGGCAGATAGGATAACCAGACACAGATTCAGGGTCAGCAAATTACAGTAGAGGAGTAGAGCCTAAACCAAATAAATGTAACACCTTTGTGGATTACTGATGCATAATGGACTAATTACCTATGGTCATAAAACTATGATTGAGCACTATTTGGAGGGCTGCAGTCTGCTGGCAGGAAAGAAGACCGTACATTGCAGGGAGCAGGTAAGCATACACAAAACTGTTTGTACTATGTTCTACATTAATTCTAGCTGCCACATCAGCACCTTGATATACATGGTGCCTGAACATATATATAAAATTGTAATACATTTTCTCAAGAACTACACACATTAAACCAAGAAACATATCTATAGCAAGCAACAACACTAAGAGCAAAACAAGTTTTTGTCATGAAGAATTTAAACACGGATGTGGTCAAAATGTGTTTCCATGCAATAATTATAAGGTATTAGCTGGTATAATGGGAAGTAAAGTCTCCTTTGAGATGATGATCACTACATCTTTTATACCAGAGAAAGCCAAACATGCCTAAAAGTAGTAATGATGAACAGGTTTGCGTCCTATCTTTGGAACAAAACATTGTGGGTTCTAGGAGCAGGAACCCTACTGAAGCCCAAAAAAGGTTGATTGTCATTGGAACTGACTGGAGACATAAGCCCCTTACACTTTTTTTTAATTCTTTTTATTGAGCACGTAAATACATCAGGTATATAAAGTACACACAACGGTATGTACCGTACAAAAACATAAATACAATATGTACCATGTCATGTCGATCACTCACATTACCAAATACACATTACCCTGTATAGTATGTTTGCCTTCAATACATTCAGTGCATTATTTTATTCAATAATTTACGCTTGTCTAGATACAGAAGCCAGAGAGTTAGATAGATCCTGTCTAGTATATAGTGATTGCGGTGAGGAACACCATTTTTCCCACACTTTAGCGGATTTGGAGGCACACCCTCTGTTCTTGTACACAATATTTTCATATGGGATGATGATATTTATTAAATTTTTCCACTGCTTCAATGTGGGTCCTTTCTCCCCCATCCACCTAATTGCTATTGCCTTCCTTGCCATAAACAAGGTCTCCCTCAAAAATATCTTACACTTCATAGTTACATGGTTACACTGTATGGTAGAAAAAAAGACATATATCCATTGAGTTCAGCAATTAGTAGGAGGGGATCAGGATGAATAGAATAGTAGTACTTTCATTTAGTTCTAATAAAAAATCACATTTATTAAGACTGGCAGTTTAGACGCCAGTCTTAATAAACGACCATAGCTGGTGGAAGATGCACCGAAATTATGAAGAAGCGCAGGCCTCTCCATAACTTCGGCACATTCAGCACCAGTTCCAAATGTAAGACAGCTTCATATATTTAGACCTTTTTCCACACCTTAAACAGGCATAGAAAATGGTGTATGAGACAGACCGGTAGGCCTTCCACGCCCACACAACGCCTACAATTTTAGACTAACCGTTGCACCGCCATCTGTCCAGAACTTTGAAGGTGTCATGAGAGCCAACAAACGCTATGATAAAGCTGGCTCTTAGGACCACCCGAGGAGAGAGAGACCAAGAGTAACCACTGCAGCAGTGGATTTTTATTAGAGATACCAGCCACAGAAACCTCAAATTAACAGCGCTTCAAATTAGAACCTATATAAATGCTTTACAGAGATCAACTACCAGGCACATCTCAACATAATCTATTAAGTGGAGACTGCGAGAATTAGGCTTGTATGGTCAAATTGCTCCAAAAAAGCCACTACTGAGTAACAAGAAGAAGAAAGGAATTGCTTGAGCCAAGAAATGCAATGACTACACACTAGACCAGTGGAAATCTGTACTTTGGTCTGATGAGTAAAGATTTTAGATTTTAGTGCCAACTGCCATATCTTCGTAAGATGCAGAAAAGTTTTTTTTTTTTTGCATGCATGTGTGCTTCCCACCATGAAGCATAAAGGAGATGGTGTGATGTTGTGAGACTGGAAATTGTGGTGGTTCACTCAAAATTTGAGGCATATTTGACAAGCATGGCTACCACAGTGTTCTGCAGCGATATGCCATCCCATCTAGTTTGTTTTTAGCAGGACTATCATTTGTTTTTCAACAGGACAATGATCCCAAAAGCACATGCAGGCTATGTAAGGGTTATTTGACCAACAAGGAAAGTGATGGAGTGCTGCACCAGATGACATGAGCCCCACAATCACATGACCTCAACTCAATTGAAATGGTTTGGGATGAGTTGGACCCCACTGACTGAGGGAAAAGCATCCAACAAGTTACTATTATCCATCTAACTACATGAAAAAAAAGATAACATTTTCATTGTAATACTATTAGTGGTGATTAAGCACCAAACTGCTCGAGTGCTTGGGCCGAACACCTCGGGATGCTCAGGTGCTCTACTGAGCACACAAGCTCAATGGAAGTCAATGGGAGAACCCGAGCATTAATCCAGGCACCCGCTGGTCTGAAGAAGGGAGGGTGTCTGGTTCATAGAAAAAGGTCAGAAATTGATGGAAACACCACCAAAATGGTTCAGGAACAGCATGGGGAGGATGTCTGGATGCATCTTGGACTCCCAGGTCGCTGCTGGGAACTATGTTGTCCGAGTAGTACGCCACTTTTACAGAATGACAATAATATGCCTAAAACCGAAGATAAAATAGATTTGTGAAAAAATTGTTAGGAAACATTCTTTCCTATATATTTAATTGTATATAAAGTGCTGCCAAGAATTACAAGCAAGAGGCACTCCGATACAACCTGTATATCACATAATGGAGAGCCTCATTCACATTGTGGTACAATTGTTCAGGTAGTGGGACTCATACTTATAAAGCCTATGCACTAAGTAAAAGGGCTGCCAAAAATTACAAGGAACCGGCACTACAATACACCCTTTGTTACACATAAAGGAAGGCATCATACACACCCTTTAAAAATTATAATTGATGGCCTGCTGGTGACCCTCAAAAACATTTGGAGCAAGGGCCTGCTAATCTGACCATCTAAAACATTAGGGGCGAGGGCCTGCTGCTGAGCTGACCCTCTAAAATATTAGGGGTGAGGGTCTGCTGCTGAGCTGACACTCCAAAATATTATGGTTGAGGGCCTGCAGGTGAGCTGACCCTGTAAAAGATTGTAGGTGAGGGCCTGCAGGTTAGTTGACCCTGTAAAACATTATATGTGAGGGCCTTCAGGTGAGCTCACCCTGTAAAAGATTGTAGGTGAGAGCCTGCAGGTGAGCTGACCCTATAAAACATTATATGTGAGGGCCTGCAGGTGAGCTGACCCTGTAAAAGATTGTAGGTGAGGGCCTGCAGGTGAGCTGACCCTGTAAAATGCCTCATGTTGTTTCCTCCCTCTACTCTGCTTCCTCATCCTCTACCAGCACCTCATCCGATCAGCGTAACACCTTCACCACCAACTTCATCACAGCCAGGGGTAAACGACAGCAGGCAGTTTTAAAACTTATCTGTTTGGGGGACAAACCCCACACCGCGCTGGAGCTGTGGACGGGCCTTGAACAACAGACCGATGAGTGGTTTGTGCCAGTCAGCCTCAAGCCCGGCCTGGTGGTGTGCGATAATGGGCAAAATCTCTTAGCAGCTCTGGGACTAGCCGGTTTGACGCACATCCCTTGCCTGGCGCATGTGCTGAATTTATTGGTGCAGAGATTCCTTAAAAATTCCCCTGATATGTCAGAGCTGCTGCACGCACGGGTGAGTCGCTCTGCAGAACAGCACCACTTCACCACCAATGACTGGGCCTCCATGCAAGACCTTTGTTCCTTGTTGCGCTGTTTCGAGTACTCCACCAACATGGCCAGTGCCGATAACGCCGTTCTCAGCGTAACTATCCCACTTCTATGCCTCCTTGAAAAAATGCTGCTAGTGATGATGGAAGAGGATGTGGCACAGGAGGAGGAGGAAAAGGGATCATTTCGTAGGGTTTCTAGCCAGTCATTCGCAAGTGGCTCCGATGGTGGGTTCCTGCACCCACAAACGCCAGGTACACAATTGTCCAGTCAGGGCACAGTTCTGGAGGATGACGAGGTGGAGGATGAGGAGTAGGAGATGGAGGAACCATGTTCACAGCAGGATGGCACCCAGACCAGCTCATGGCCATCACTGGTGTGTGGCTGGGGGGATGCAGAGGACACAGACGATACACCTCCCACAGAGGACAGCTTTTCGTCGCCTCTGGGCAGCCTGTCACACATAAGCGATTACGTGCTGAAGTGTCTCCGCAACGACCACCGAGTTGCCCACATTCTAACTTGTGCTGATTATTGGGTGGCCACGCTGCTGGATCCCTGTTACAAGGACAACGTACCGTCCTTAATTCCCTCACTGGTGCGTGATCATAAGATGCGCGAGTACAAGCGCACGCTGTCAGACGCGCTGCTGGTGTTATTCCCACCTGACAGCGGGGGCACAGTGGAAGCACAAGGCGAAGGCAGAGGACGAGGTTGCCAATGCAGCTGGGGCACCACAAGCACCTCAGAAAGCAGGGTTAGCATGGCCGAAATGTGGAAAAGCTGTCAGCACGCCACAACAACCAGCACTACCAGCTGATATGGAACATCTTAGCAGGAGGCAGCATTTCACCAACATGGTGGAGCAGTATGTGTGCACACGCCTACACGTACTGAATGACGGGTCTGCCCCCTTCAACTTCTGGGTCTACAAATTGGGCACATGGCCTGCAGCCAGTGTATTATCTGAACGTGTGTTTAGCATGACAGGGGGCGTCATCACAGACAAGCGCAGCCGCCTGTCCACAGCCAATATGGACAAGCTCACGTTCATTAAAATGAACCAGGCATGAGTCCCACAGGACTTGTCCGTGCCTTGTGCAGAATAGACATGTATACTTGCCTTAACCAGCCATTGTTATACTGCAGCACAATTACTCATTCTTGTATTTTGGATATTTCACACTCTTTTTGGAGTGTACCCTAATTAAAAAAAATAAAATTAAAACCAAAAACCAGTTTTGGCTACCTCGTCCTCCTTCCACCTACACCGCTATGTCCACCGCCTCCTCAAACTCCTACTCCATATGGAACTCCACCTCATAAATCAATTTTTTAAAATGTATTTGTACGCATTGTATTTTGTAATTTCACTACTTTGTCAGTTAAATTTTCGGTTGAAATTCACTAATTTTTGGGTGTGATGTACCACTGCTATACCTAGGCAGAAACCAAAAAACAAAAAAATATATAGTGGCAATTCTGGAGGAGCTGCTCAACCCCAGACACTGTGGCGTGTCTTTAATTAGGGGGAGCAGCCCGACCGCATGTGGACCGCAGTAATCGACTGACCCCAGCAAAATATGCATACAATGGAGGACGTCGGCGCGGTCCACATGCACCACAAGAGCAAACTACACGGAATGTAGCAATCATATGAAACACAGAGAAAGAATGCACCAAACAGATGTAACACTGACTATGCTGGCAAGACACAAATGAAGGTATTAAAAGCTGAGACTTTTGCCAATATGTTCCAGTAATGGAGATATCGGAGCCCATCATGCACCACGTCACGGTTCTCAGCATGGCAAGGGGTCCTAACCGCTGCTCTAACTATGGTGTGAACACGGTCTGGGGGTGATATAATTCAGCTCACAGCAAAGCTTCCCACAAATGCCCAGCATGAATGCTGCGGTTGTGCAATGTGAATGAAGCCAGGCTGCGAGCCACACCCACACCAGACCATGTGATGGAGGTCACCAGGTGCAAAAGAGTGGTGCATGTGGACCGCGCCGACATCCTCCATTGTATGCATATTTTGCTGGGGTCAGTCGATTACTGCGGTCCACATGCGGTCGGGCTGCTCCCCCTAATTAAAGACACGCCACAGTGTCTGGGGTTGAGCAGCTCCTCCAGAATTGCCACTATATATTTTTTAGTTTTTGGGTTTCTGCCTTGTTAGATTTGAGTGCGTTTGCCTTTACCTGGCATTCAAACACTCTTTTGCACCTGGTGACCTCCATCACATGGTCTGGTGTGGGTGTGGCTCGCAGCCTGGCTTCATTCACATTGCACAACCGCAGCATTCATGCTGGGCGTTTGTGGGAAGCTTTGCTGTGAGCTGAATTATATCACCCCCAGACCGTGTTCACACCATAGTTAGAGCAGCGGTTAGGACCACTTGCCATGCTGAGAACCATGACGTGGTGCATGATGGGCTCCGATATCTCCATTACTGGAACATATTGGCAAAAGTCTCAGCTTTTAATACCTTCATTTGTGTCTTGCCAGCATAGTCAGTGTTACATCTGTTTGGTGCATTCTTTCTCTGTGTTTCATATGATTGCTACATTCCGTGTAGTTTGCTCTTGTGGTGCATGTGGACCGTGCCGACATCCTCCATTGTATGCATATTTTGCTGGGGTCAGTCAATTACTGCGGTCCACATGCGGTCAGGCTGCTCCCCCTAATTAAAGACACGCCACAGTGTCTGGGGTTGAGCAGCTCCTCCAGAATTGCCACTATATATATTTTAATGTTTTTTGGTTTCTGCCTTGTTAGATTTGAGTGCGTTTGCCTTTACCTGGCATTCAAACACTCTTTTGCACCTGGTGACCTCCATCACATGGTCTGGTGTGGGTGTGGCTCGCAGCCTGGCTTCATTCACATTGCACAACCGCAGCATTCATGCTGGGCGTTTGTGGGAAGCTTTGCTGTGAGCTGAATTATATCACCCCCAGACCGTGTTCACACCATAGTTAGAGCAGCGGTTAGGACCCCTTGCCATGCTGAGAACCGTGACGTGGTGCATGATGGGCTCCGATATCTCCATTACTGGAACATATTGGCAAAAGTCTCAGCTTTTAATACTTTCATTTGTGTCTTGCCAGCATAGTCAGTGTTACATCTGTTTGGTGCATTCTTTCTCTGTGTTTCACTGCTATACCTAGTAGACCAGTAAAAATAAAATCAAAATTTGTCAGTTAAATTTTCGGTTGAAATTCACAAATTTTTGAGTGTGATGTACCACTCGTATACCTAATAGACAGGTAAAAAAAAAAAATTAAATTGTCAGTTACATTTTCTGGTGAACTTCACCAATTTTTGGATGTGAAGTACCAGTGCTATACCTAGTAGACAGGTTAGAAAAAAAAAATTATCAGTTACATTTGCTGGTGAAATTCACCAATTTTGGGGTGTGATGTACCACTGCTATACCTATTAGACCGGTAAAAAAAATTACAAATTTTGTCAGTTACATTTTCTGGTGAAATTCACCAATTTTTGGGTGTGAAGTACCATGCTATACCCAGTAGACAGGTTAAAAAAAATTGTCTGTTACATTTTTGGGTGAAATTCATAAATTTTTGTGTGTAATATACCCCTCCTCTACCTAGTTGGCAGCTTAATAAATTTCAATAATTTTTCTTTTACATTTTCGGGTGACAATAAACATTTTTTTTCTGTCATAGATCCCTGCTGTACCAAGTAGACAGGTTAATACATTTCTGTAATTTTTCTGTTACATTCTTGGGTTGACATTATACAATTTTGGACGTGAATAAACCCCTGCTCTGCATAGGTGACAGAGAATAAAATTTCAGAAATTATTTTTTAATTGATGCGTGTCACCTCCTTTGATTCAATGCTTAAACTTTAACAAGTTGTACCACATTTGCGCTTTAATAATTTGTCCCACATTTCCGCTTAACTCTTTTGGCCAACATTTGCGCTTCAATACTTTGACCCACATTTCCGCTATACTCTTTTGGCCCACATTTGGGCTTCTGTAATTTGTCCCACATTTGCGCCTCAATAAATTTTCCCATATTTCCACTCGATCCTATTTTTTTTAAATAAATTTATCTCCCTTAAATTTGGTCTCTTTTTCTCACTCTCCAGCTCCGGCGTGGAATCCTGATTCGCCGATAACCGTGATCAACATGGTAGGCTCAGAAAAGAACATTGAAAGTTGATAGAGAAGATATTTAAATGGATGGTGGGGGTCACTGGGGCACCTCTAAACAGGTGACAGGGACATAAATTTTAAAAAATCGTCAATTACATTGTCAGGTGACATTTTTCAAATTTTGTCGGATAGAAACCCCTGCTCTGCATAGTTGACAGGGAATAAAATTGAATAAATTCTTCATTAATTAATGCGCGCCACATCCTTTCATTCAATGCTTAAACTTTAAAAAGTTGTCCCACTTTTACGTTTTAATAATTTGTCCCATAATTCTGCTCTATAATTTTAAATTTGAAAAAAATAATCCTCCCTTGGATGTGGTCTCTTTCTCACGCTCCCTCTCCGGCGTGGAACTCTGATTCCCCTCCACCCGTGATCACCATGGTAGGCGCATAAAAGAACATCGAAAGTTGATAGAGCAGATATCAAATTGGATCGTGAACATCACGGGAACCTGTGACATGGTGGGGCAGTAAGTGTGCACACGCCTACACTAACTGACTGACAGGGGTCAGCACCTGCAACTTCTGAGTCTCCAAATTGGGCACATGGCCTGAGCTTGCCCTTTACCCCTTGGAGGTGCTGGCCTACCCTGCAGCCAGTGTATTGTCTGAACGTGTGTTTAGCACGACTGGAGGGGGTTATCACAGGTTATATTTCCCAATGTTTTGGGGTTTACCCTAATTTAAAAAAAAATTATATTAATTTAAAACCAAAAAGCAGTGTAGGCTACCTCCTCCACCGCCCCTTCCATCTACACTGCCACATCTACCGCCTCCTCAACCTCCTACTCCATATAGACCTCATCATCCTAGATCAAGATTATTATTTATTATTTTTACCTATTTTATGTTATTTAAAGTCATTTCCCTATCCATTTGTTTGCAGAGCACTTGCAATGCTCTTAACCACAATTTGATGCCATTTGCAGCCCTCTAGCCCTTTCCATGACCTTTTTACAGCCATTTTAGTGCTCAAAAGTTTGGGTCCCGAACTCAAACTTTTTTGTGAATTTCGGCCGAACCCGTCGAACCCGAACATTTAGGTGTCCGCTCAACTCTAGTCATAAATACTGCTATTTACAGAATATACAACACATATCAAAGTAAAAATAATCCTCCGCAGATCCTTGTAATGTCAGGATCATAACCTGGGCACTTTATAAGCGGAGGAGTAAATAAAAACAAAACCATTGCTGCAGAGAAGAAAAAAAACTCATAGATAATCAGTGTGAACACAAACTGTGTCCACAATGTCATAATGGTTAATATGCCTCTCTGCATGTATGGTGGCTTAGAATGGAAAAATTATCTTATCACTCAGACATACTTGATTAACATAATGTTTGCCAGACCATTGCTAACTAGAATAAAAGTTATAATACATAGTATAACTTGAGTATGTTGCAATATCACTTCTCAACCTTCTATTGATAGCAATACATAAGTTCCCTACGCATATTGAGGCCCTTCGGATACTGGGTATCTAGCCTAAAGATCCAAAAGGCTTCTCACAATAGGATCTTATTCCTGATATCACCACCTCTGGGGGAGGGAGTAACCCTTTCAATGGCAGAGGCTCTCAAACCATAGGGTTGGCGATATAGTTCAGATGCTCCCACAGCCTGGCCTTAAATTGTCTACAGGAACTCCCCACATACAAAACATTGCAACTGGTGCACATAATAAGATAAATAACACCTACACTGTTGCAGTTTTTTATGAATCCGAATAAAGACGAAGCAACCTTTTTGAAGCTCTGCATGCTAGGACTCTTTTCTTCTGTATATTACATAGAAGACTGGTCTGGTCTTGTTCTGTGCATCCTCATCTATGGTGAGCTGGAAATCACAACTTTTTTACTTTACATTATATGCGATGGCCTGCAGGTAAGCTTACCCTGTAAAAGATTGTAGGTGAGGGCCTACAGGTGAGCTGACCCTGTAAAACATTATATGCAAGAGCCTGCAGGTGAGCTGACCCTATAAAACATTATATGTGAGGGTCTGCAGGTGAGCTGACCCTGTAAAGGATTGTAGGTGAGGGTCTGCAGGTGAGATGACCCTATAAAACATATGCGAGGGCCTGCAGGTGAGCTGACCCTGTAAAAAATTATATGCGAGAGCCTACAGGTGAGCTGACCCTGTAAAAGATTGTAGTTGAGGGCCTGCAGGTGAGCTGACCCTGTACAATATTGTAGGTGAGGGCCTGCAGGTGAGCTGACCCTGTAAAAGATTGTAGGTGAGGGCCTGCAGGTGAGCTGACCCTGTAAAATATTGTAGGTGAGGGCCTGCAGATGAGCTGACCCTGTAAAATATTGTAGGTGAGGGTCTGCAGGTGAGCTGACCCTGTAAAACATTATATGAGAGGGCTTGCAGGTAAACTGACCCTCTAAAAGATTGTAGGTGAGGGCCTGCAGGTGAGCTGACCCTGTAAAACATTATATGTGAGGGCCTGCAGGAGAACTGACCCTGTAAAACATTATATGAGAGGGCCTGCAGGTGAACTGACCCTGCAAAAGATTGTAGGTGAGGGCCTGCAGGTGAGCTGATCCTGTAAACCATTATATGCAAGGGCCTGTAGGTGAGCTGACCCTGTAAAAGATTGTAGGTGAGGGTCTGCAATTGAGCTAACCCTATAAAATATTATATGCGAGGGCCTACAGGTGAGCTGACCCTGTAAAATATTATATGTGAGGGCCTCTGTTACGGTTGCCTCAGGCTGGGTGAGGGTTGGACCGCTTAGATGTCCTTGTCCCCAAATTCTAGAGAGCACTGTTAGGCTCCTTTTAGCAGTCATCCATGCTCCTGTAGGTGTAGATGAAATCCAGAGAGCTCTTACAAGTGCTAGTGATTAGTGATGCTCTACAAAACGAGTCAAAGCACAAATTGAGGGTAAGAAGCAGAATCTCTCTTTACTGAGGGCTACCCGCCCGTATTTCTGCAGGTCCCCATCTGGTGGACACTCCCCCAGGGGACCAGATGAAAGACTGTGACACAGGACAGATAAACAGTTCAGGACACACAGACACAATACATCCCCACAATCCATTCAGTTTTTCTCCTCGCTGCCCCGGAGGAGTAATTCAATTATCTCTCAGGACAAAGGGAGATTGTCAATACACACGTGGAGACAATAGGACAGAAATCACTAATCCAACATACAATGTCACAACCATTACAGTAAACATAGACATGTAACACATCCCCACATAGCTCCGGTCTGAGTGCATATTATTAGGTAAATGGCACTCAGACTACACAAATACAGTAGAATCGCCATGGAGCCAAAGTCTTTACTTTCACATAGTCTTTCGTTATCCGAATGGGCTCCATGGCTTAGCAATCTGGGGTATCACTGTTCAAATCGGACAAGTACCAAATGACCCCGCTTTCATGTCTTAAATAACCTAAATACATTGTTGCAACAAAGTATCAGCTAGAGTGTAACTGTAACAAATGTAACAGCCTGCAGGTAAGCTTGCCCTGTAAAAGATTGTAGGTGAGAGCCTGCAGGTGAGATGACCCTATCAAACATTATATGCGAGGGCCTGCAGGTGAGCTGACCCTGTAAAAAAGTATATGCAAGGGCTACAGGTAAGCTGACCCTGTAAAATATTGTATGAGGGTCCGTAGGTGAGATGACCCTGTAAAACATTATATAAGAGGGCTTATAGGTGAGCTGACCCTGTAAAAAATTGTAGGTGAGGACCTGAATATGAGCTGACCCTGTAAAATATTATATGCGAGGGCCTGTAGGTGAGTTGACCCTGTAAAGGATTGTAGGTGAGGGACTGCAGGTGAGCTGACCTTGTAAAACATTACATGCAAGGGCCTACAGGTGATCTGACCCTTTAAAACTTTACATTCGAAGGCCTGCAGGTGAGCTGACCCTGTAAAAGATTGTATGCGAGGGCCTGTAGTTAAGCTGACCCTGTAAAACATTATATGCAAGGGCCTACAGATGAGCTGACCCTGTAAAAGTTTGTAGGTGAGGGATTGCAGGTGAGCTGACCCTGTAAAATATTATATGCGAGGGCCTGCAGTGAGCTGACCCTGTAAAACATTATATGCCAGGACATATATGCGAGGGCATTATATGCGACGAATAAGCATGTTGATAAGATGGAAGAGGAGGAGGTGGAGGATGAGAAAAGGAAGATTCAACCATATACCCTATTTGTGATGGAAGGGGTGTATGAGAATACAGTGTATTTAGTACATTATAAATAGGGTTGAGCGAATCCAAACTGTAAAGTTCGGGTTCGTACTGAACTTTAGGATTTCTGGAACCCGGGCCCGAACCCAAACATTTCAGTAAAAGTTCGGGTTCGGTGTTCGACGCCTTCTTGGCGCTTTTTGAAAGGCTGCAGAGCAGCCAATCAACAAGCGGTTAACAGTTTGACCTTAAAAGCCATCACAGCCATGCCTACTAAAGGCATGGCTGTGATTGGCCAGTGTAGCATGTGACCCAGCCTCTATATAAGCTGGAGTCATGTAGCACGGCACGTCACTCTGCTGTGCTTAGTGTAGGGAGAGGATGCTGCTGGTGATTTAAGGGAGAGAATAGGAGAGACTCTGCTCAAAATCAGAATCTAACTCAGCGATCTACATACATGTGTGTTTTGTGGGTGCAGTGCACGTTTTATTTTTATCCTGCCCTGAGCCCAGTGACCAAAAAAAACACTTTAATAAGTCAGTTAGGTGGGCGGCGGCGGTGGCCATTTTATGCAAGCTCAGTGCACCAGCACTGCACCTGAGCTTTTGGATAATTGAAAATCACAATTTTTTTTGACAATATACAACATCTGGATAAGTCAGTGTGCAATTTAAGCTAGAAATACAGCCATCATTTTCTGGGGTTTTAAAAATACACTTTTTTGCCAAATTTTCTGGGGTTTTAAAAACACCATTTTTTGCCAGAAACCAGTATTTTCCTGATTTGCAAGTGTTAAATTCAAGTTTAATATATACAGCTTTCATATTCTGTTACAAAAAAAAAACACTTTTATAGCAATATGCAACATCTGGATTAGTCAGTGTTCAACTTGAACTAGAAATACACCCATCGTTTTCTGGGGTTTTAAAAACACACTTTTTTTGGGCAAAAAACACTATTTTCAGGCCTTGCAGCATCACCATGTGTGAAATTACAGGCTTATATACTGCTGTCAAATTCAGTGGTTAAGCAAACACAAAAATTGTTGGCAGCCTTTGATGCAGATGCCATTGTGAGATACACCCTTAATACATTTGGGTTAGATTCAGAGATTTGAAATACCGCCATTTGGTGCACCAATATTTAATTCAGGCCCTTTACATACAGGGGTTTGATTCAGTCATTTGAAATACAGCCATTTTGGGCAAATAAATCTTTAATTCAGGCCTACATTGGTTCAGACCGTGCGAGATAAACCCTCTACATACAGGGGTTTGATTCAGGCATTTGAAATACAGCCATTTTGGGCAAAGATATATTTTCTTCAGGCCTACAGAGGTTCAGGCCCTCTCAGATACCACCTCTACATACAGGGGTTTGAATTAGGCATTTGAAATACAGCCATTTCAAATACAGCCTTTTTGTGCAAAGATATTTTTACTTCAGGCCTACACTGATTCAGGGCGTGTGTGATCCCCCCTATACATACAGGGGTTTGATTCAGCCATTTGAAATACAGCCTTTTTGTGCAAAGAAAGCTTTACTTAAGACCTACACTGATTCAGGGCGTGTGTGATCCCCCTATACATACAGGGGTTTGAATTAGGCATTTGAAATACAGCCATTTTGTGCAAATATATATTTACTGCAGACCTACAGAGGTTCAGGCCCTCTGAGATACTACCTCTACATACAGTGGTTTAAATTAGGCATTTGAAATACAGCCATTTTGGGCAAAAAAATCTTTTATTGAAGCCTAGGGCTAGGTGGATGGCCCTGGGAAACCCTGCTAACAGAGTCATCAAAAAGCAGAAGAGACTGCTGCATGACTTGGGGCTCAGACTGCTTGGCTGATTTGCAAGGGGGTGAGGTGAAATACTGATGGACATCGGCTGCAGGTGCCGACTGTGGTCTTTCAGCATGAGACTGGGTGGGAGACAATGTGAAGGAACTGGATCCACTGTCAGCAACCCAATCTACTATCGCCTGTACTTGTTCAGGCCTCACCATTCATAGAGCAGCATTAGGCCCGACCAAATACAGCTGCAGGTTTTGTCGCCTTCTTGCACCTGAGGAAGGGGTTTCACTTGTGAGTGTAGCCATGTGAGATACACCCTTTACATACTGTTGTTCTATTCTACTATTAATTAAACACCCATTTAGGGCTAGATCCTAAATTTAAAAAATATGAGGAGAGCATCAAATAAGGGACGTGGCCCAGGTCGTGGTGCTGCTGGTGGGGCTCCTGTTGCAGGGAGAGGACGTGGTTGATCTGTGCCAGCTACACTCACAAGTGAAACCCCTTCCTCAGGTGCGAGAAGGCAACAAAACCTGCAGCGGTATTTGGTCGGGCCTAATGCTGCTCTACGAATAGTGAGGCCTGATCAAGTACAGGCGATAGTAGATTGGGTTGCTGACAGTGGATCCAGTTCCTTCACATTGTCTCCCACCCAGTCTCATGCTGAAAGACCACAGTTGGCACCTGCAGCCGATGTCCATCAGTATTTCACCTCACCCCCTTGCAAATCAGTGTTTCCCAGGGCCATCCACCTAGCCCTGCCACAGAAGTGGAAGAGATTGAGTGCACCGATGCCCAACCACTTATTTTTCAAGATGAGTACATGGGAGGACCATCGCAGCACGTCTCGGATGATGACGAAACACAGGTGCCAACTGCTGGGGCTTTCAAAAGTGTGCAGACCGACAAGGAAGTCAGGGGTGAAGACTGGGTGGAAGATGATGTGGAGGACGATGAGATCCTCGACCCCTCATGGAATCAAGGTCATGTGAGTGACCTATGTAGTTCGGAGGAAGAGGCGGTGGTCTCTGTCTCCACCTGATTCCTCTTCTGCTGCAGTCGCGGCCTCTTCATCCACCTCTGGAGTGACAGTGCCACCTGGCACCCCACAAACGGAGGATCTGCCAGCAGCACCAACACCTGGGTCACCAAGCATCTCCACAATGTCCCACGGAAGCGTTCAGCTCTCCATATCCCAAACGCTGGAGAGGAAGAGGAAGTACCCCCCTACCTACCCGCGATCCCTAGCCCTAAATGCCAGCATTTCTAAATTACAGAAATGCTGTCACACCGTTTGGTGGATAGTTTTAAAGGCTTTATGGCGGTGGATGTCCCACAGTACGTCGTGCCCAGCCGCCACTACTTTTCAAGGCGAGCCATTCCTTCCCTTCACAACCTAGTAGGGGACCAAATCAGGTGTGCACTGTGCAACGCCATCTGTGGCAAGGTGCACCTGACTACGGATACGTGGACTAGTAAGCACGGTCAGGGCCGTTATATCTCCATAACAGCACGCTGGGTAAATGCAGTGGCGGCTGAGCCTGAGGCTGATAGCAGTTTGGCGCATGTCCTTCCACCACCGAGGATTGCAGGGCGCTTCAGTTTGCCTCTTGTTGCTTTGTCTTCCTACTCTACTTCCTCATCCTCTACCAGCTCCTCATCCGGTCAGCGTAACACATCACCACCAACTTCGGCACAGCCAAGGGTAAATGACAGCAGGCAGTTTTAAAACGTATCTGTTTGGGGGACAAAGCCCACACCGCACAGGAGCTGTGGACGGGCCTTGAACAACAGACCGATGAGTGGTTTGTGCCAGTCAGCCTCAAGCACGGCCTGGTGGTGTGCGATAATGGGCGAAATCTCGTAGCAGCTCTGGGACTAGCCGGTTTGACGCACATCCCTTGCCTTGCGCATGTGCTGAATTTAGTGGTGCAGAGATTCCTTAAAAATTACCCCGACATGTCAGAGCTACTGCATAAAGTGCAGACCGTCTGTGTGAGCTTTCGGTGTTCTCACCCTGCTGCTGCTCGCCTGTCAGCGCAGCAGCGTAACTTCGGCCTTCCCGCTTACCGCCTAATATGCGATGTGCCCACAAGGTGGAACTCCACCTTGCACATGCTGGCCAGACTGTGCGAGCAGCAGCAGGCGATAGTGGAGTTTCAGCTGCAGCACACACGGGTAAGTCGCTCGGCGGAACAGCACCACTTCACCACCAATGACTGGGCCTCCACGCGAGAGTGTTCCTTGTTGCGCTGTTTTGAGTACTCCACCAACATGGCCAGTGCCGATAACGCCATTCTCAGCGTTACTATCCCACTTCTATGCCTCCTTGAAAAAACGCTCCTGGCGATGATGGAAGAGGATGTGGCACAGGAGGAGGAGGAAGAGGGATCATTTCGTAGGGTTTCCGGCCAGTCATTCCCAAGTGGCTCCGAGGGTCGGTTCCTGCACACACAAACCCAAGGTACACAATTGTCCAGCCAGGTCACAGTTCTGGAGGATGAGGAGATGCAGGAGGAGGAACCATGTTCACAACAGGGTGGCACCCAGACCAGCTCATGGCCATCACTGGTGCGTGGATGGGGGGATACAGAGGACACAGACGATAAACCTCCCACAGAGGACAGCTTTTCGTTGCCTCTGGGCAGCTTGGCACACATGAGCGATTACATGCTGCAGTGTCTCCGCAACAACCGCCGAGTTGCCCACATTCTAACTTGGAGCGTGTTTGTAAGATGCGTGAGTACAAGCGCATGCTGGTAAACACTCTTCTGGTGTCATTCCCACCTGACAGCGGGGGCACAGTGGAAGCACAAGGTGACGGCAGAGGGTGAGGAAGCGGTCACCAACGCAGCTAGGGCATCGCCAGCACCTCAGAAGGCAGGGTTAGCATGGCTGAAATGTGGAAAAGCTTTGTCAGCACGCCACAACAACCAGCACTACCAGCTGATATGGAACGTCTTAGCAGGAGGCAGCATTTCACCAACATGGTGGAGCAGTATGTGTGCACATGCCTACATGTACTGAATGACGGGTCTGCCCCCTTCAACTTCTGGGTCTCCAAATTGGGCACATGGCCTGAGCTTGCCCTTTACGCCTTGGGGTGCTGCCCTGCCCTGCAGCCAGTGTATTATCTGAACATGTGTTTAGCACGGCAGGGGGCGTCATCACAGACAAGCACAGCTGGCTTTCCACAGCCAACGTGGACAAGCTCACGTTCATTAACATGAACCAGGCTTTGATCCCACAAGAATTGTCTGTACCTTGTGCAGAATAGACATTTATGCCACCATCAAACATACATTCTTGTACTCAAGTCAAGTGCAATGATTCTTTGTTTTCTTTTTTTTTATTTGTCCCAATATTTTGGGGGCTACCTACCCCAATAAAAAATAAATAAAAAAACAACAACATTGTTCATTGTTGGCTACCTCCTGCTCCTCCATTGCTGCCTCCACCTACAATACCACATTCACCGCCTCCTCAACCTCCGAATCCATATCCACCTCCTTCTCTGAGTTGCAGGTTAATTATTTGTATTTTTTTGTAATTTTATTTATTTTAAGTTATTTCCCTATCCAAATTTGTTTTCAGAGCAGTTGCCATGCTCTTAAGCACATTTTACTGCCTTTTACATCCCTCTAGGCTTTTCAATGACTATTTTAGAGACATTTTAACGCATATTTTAGTGCCCTAAATTGAAAAATCTTATTTTCAATTGTCGGGTGACATGTAACCATTTTTTGCGTATACAACCCCCTGCTGTGCCTGGGTGACAGGGGCCTAAATCTCTCAAAATCCTCTGTTCTATTGCTGGGTGACTCGAACCCCCTTTTGCCGTAAATGAACCTCTGCTGTGCCAGGGCGACATGGGCTTAAATCTCTCAAAATCCTCTGTTCTATTGCTGGGTGGCATGAACCCCCTTTTGCCATGAATGAACACCTGCTGTGCCTGGGTGATAGGTGCCTAAATCTCTCAAAATTGTCTGTTCTATTGCTGGGTGACATGAACCCCTTTTGCCGTGAATGAACCTCTGCTGTGCCTGGGTGACAGGGGCCTAAATCTCAAAAAATCCTCTGTTGTATTGCTGGGTGACATGAACCCCCTTTTGCCGTGAATGAACCCCTGCTGTGCCTGGGTGACAGGGGCCTAAATCTCTCAAAATCCTCTGTTCTATTGCTGGGTGACAGGGTGACATGAACCCCCTTTTGCCGTGAATGAACCCCTGCTGTGCCTGGGTGACAGGGGCCTAAATCTCTCAAAATTCTCTGTTCTATTGCTGGGTGACATGAATCTTATTTTGCCGTGAATGAACCCCTGCTGTGCCTGGGCGACATGGGACTTAATCTCTTAAAATCCTATGTTCTATTGCTGGGTGACATGAACCCCTTTTTGCAGTGAATGAACCCCTGCTGTGCCTGGGTGACAGGGGCCTAAATCTCTCAAAATCCTCTGTTGTATTGCTGGGTGACAAGAACCCCCTTTTGCCATGAATGAACACCTGCTGTGCCTGGGTGACAGGGGCCTAAATCTCTCAAAATCCTCTGTTCTATTTCTGGGTGATATGAATCCCATTTTGCCGTGAATGACCCCCTGCTGTGCCTGGGTGACAGGGGCCTAAATCTCAAAAAATCCTCTGCTGTATTGCTGGGTGACATGAACCCCCTTTTGCCGTGAATGAACCCCTGCTGTGCCTGGGTGACAGGGGCCTAAATCTCTCAAAATTCTCTGTTCTATTGCTGGGTGACATGAATCCCTTTTTGCCGTGAATGAATCCCTGCTGCGTCTGGGTGACAGGGGCCTAAATCTCTCAAAATCCTCTGTTCTATTGCTGGGTGACATGAACCCCCTTTTGCCGTGAATGACCCCCTGCTGTGCCTGGGTGACAGGGGCCTAAATCTCTCAAAATCATCTGTTCTATTGCTGGGTAACAAAAACCCACTTTTGCCGTGAATGAACCCCTGCTGTGCCTGGGTGACATGGGCCTAAATCTCTCAAAATCCTCTGTTCTATTGCTGGGTGACATGAACCCCCTTTTGCCGTGAATGAACCCCTGCTCTGCATTGTCGACAGGGAACTAAATTTAGTGAAAACATATGTTACTGATCGGAAGATGCGCGATTACATGCGCTGATGATAGCATTCCCACCTGACAGCGGGGGCACAGTGGAAGCACAAGGCGAAAGCAGAGGAGGAGGAAGAGGTCGCCAACACAGCTGGGGCACCACCAGCATCTGAGAAGGCAGGGTTAGCATGGCCAAAATGTGAAAAAACGTTGGCAACTTTTGAGGTGCTGACCTGCCCTGCAGCCAGTGTATAGTTTGATCGTGTGTTTAGCATGGCAGAGAGCATTATCACAGGCCACAGCCAATGTGGACAAGCTTACGTTTATTAAAATGAACCAGGCATGGATCCCACAGGACTTGTCCGTACCTTGTGCAGAATAGACATTTATACCAGCCTCAACCATCCATTCTTGTACTTAAGTGCACTTATTCTTTGTTTTATTTTGTTATATGTCCCAATATTTTGGGGGATACCCGAATTTAAAAATAAAAAATAACACAAATCAGTGTTGGCTACCTATTCCTCCTTCACCGCCGCTTCCACCTACACCGCCACGTCAGCCTACACCGCCACATCCACCCATCCACCGCCTCCTCAACCTCTTACTCCTAGATCCAGATTGTTATTTTAAATGTTTCTGTATTTTATGTTATTTTAAGTCATTTCCCTATCCACATTTGTTTGCAGAACAGTTGCCTTGCTCTTAAGCACATTTTGATGCCTTTTGCAGCCCTCTAGCCCTTTCCAGGGCTATTTTAGAGCCATTTTAGTGCCCAAAAGTTCGGGTCCCCATTGTCTTCAATGGGGTTCGGGGTCAAGTTCGGGTCCCGAACCCGAACTTTTGTTTTCAAGTTCGGCCGAACTCGTCGAACCAGAACATCCAGGTGTCTGCTCAACTCTAGTTATCACCACATAAAGTGACACATGTCAGATTTGCAAAAAAAAGGCCTGGGCAGGAAGGTGAAAACAGGCCCGGGGTTGAAGGGGTTAAATAAAAATTCTGCCATATGGAGTGAATTGTAAAGCATGTGAAATACCAAGAACTATTTTTATTTTATTCCAAACCATGTGTAGCATTCTACTTAGCAGGCACACCGAAGAAGTTACAGTCCACACAGCAGGAACTTCATCTAACTGACTTCAGCCAGTTTTATTGTCAGGTTGAGGTACAGAACATAAAACATAACAAACAAAAATCCTAAGCCTGTCCAGCTCTAACTATACAGCATGAACCCTCCATGACCAAGTGGCGGCCTAATATCAAGCACCTAAACAAAATAGCAAAGTCCATACCTCTTGAAGTGCTCTCACAGGCTCCATGCAGGTAATCAGTTCCCAGGCTGAGAGAGCTGTGTCTGCATTCTCAGCCTTATATCAGGCTAGCACACCTGAGGAGTAATTATAGGGCATTGTTTCCCCCAATTGCCCAGATATCCCGTTTCTAGAATGCTGATTAGATCTCGCTGGGGGCCCTTGAACTTCCTTATGAGATACTGAACAGGGCTGTCCTCCCCATCACCCATGCACCATTGGATTTGAGCAGCCAAAAAATTGCCCTGAATATATGGAAGGGAAAGACCCCCTCCTCTTCTGCGAGGCAACGATATCTTTGCTTGATCCAAACTCTTTTTCTTCCCCATATAAGATCATTAATTAGACGTTCCATCAAATTAAAGAAAGCATCCTCAATCCAGATTGGGCATGCAGTTATAGTGCATAAGTTTTGAGGTAGTAAAACCAATTTTACAAGAGAAATTCTCTCTGATTGGCTCAATGCAAGCTTCTGTCAAACTCTTATTTTATCAATCAATGGGAGTATATTTAGCTTGTTACAATCCTGTAACACTCCATCAATCTTAATCCCTTCAATCTCATCTGTAGAGTTCAGTATCCTGATATTTACGACCTCTCTAACAACTTGTCGGTTCAGGGGAAGTAAAACCGATTTGGTCCAGTTGACTTCTAAGCCCGAGATAGAGCCAAGTTCATTTATTACCTTCATGACATACGGTATGGCTGCCCATCCAGTTTTTAAGAATATAAGGACATCGTCTGCATATAATTATTTATTTAATTACTTATTTTATCATAGACCACCCCTCCCCCGAACCTCACTATATTCTCGACCTGCCTTATTTTATAGGCAAGAGGTTCTAGAAAGATTGCGAAGAGGAGGGGAGAAAGAGGACAGCCCTGTCTAGTGCCCCAGTGCAGGTCAAAGGAATCTGTCCATACCCCATCAATATTTATTCTAGCCATTGGGTGACTATATAATAACTGTACCCATTTAATTAAGTTATGTCCCAGATTCATCCTAGCCATAATCTTCAAAGGTAGTTCCACTCCACCCTGTCAAATGCTTTAGCGGCATCTAATGACAGGATGGAGCGGTCTTTCCCCTCCCCCAGTTGGATATTAACTAGAGCTCTTCGGATGATAGTTTGAGCGTTTTGTTTTGGGATGAACTGGTTTGATCTGGGTGGATCAGTTTGTCTATCACTTCATTTTATCCCTTTAAGTGGGATTGCAAGTATTTTAGCACAGATTTTAAAATCTGTTTAATAGTGATATTGGCCGGTATTAACCTATCTCCTTACCACACTTACCTTTTTTAAAACAAGGGATATAATTGCTTCAGATAATGATAGCAGCAGACTACCTGATTCCCTAGATTCATTCATGACTTGAGCTAGATAACGGAACAGCATCTCCCCATAGCTTCTATAAATCTCAAACGGGAGTCCGTTGGAGCCAGGAGAGGAGGTCCCACGGAAAGCTCTAATAGCCCCGTGTAGCTCACTCAATTGTATTGGATCATTCAATGTGGCACTTTCTTCCTCCGTTAGTACGGAGATTGCAGTTGTATTAATAAAAAGATCAATATCTTCCTCATTCCATTTATGAGTCAGAGTTATATAGCGCTGAAAACAAATTCCTCGAACTCCCGTTTGATTTCCTCCGGTTCACTAGTTATATTGCTGTTTCTCAATCTAATACAGTTAATTTTATTATTGTCCTTTTGGTTTTAGATTATGGATGCTAAGATTAGTCCAGGTTTTCCTGACTCACAAAAGTATTTCTGGCCAAAGAAGGAAACTCTATGCTGAGTCTTGTTGGTTAAATAATTATTATACTCCTCTTTTGCTTTAATTAATTGTTCTTGAGTTTCTATATTTTTAATATTACTAATCTCCTCCTCAAGTGCCCTAACCCTCTCCTCGAGCTGCTTTTCAGTTTTAGCGAATATAGATAAAATTTTCTTTATTTTCCCCATATATATTCGCCGCAAGAATGCTTTTAAAGCCTCCCATAAGAAGTGGATATGGGTTGATCTAATATTGTGATTCCAGAACTCTTTGATCTCATTACCTATATTTTCTTGCTCTTTGACAATACTTATCCAATGTGGGTTCAATCTGAATTTCTTAATCTTCCGAGCTGCATCCCTCTCTTTAATCACCAGCAGGATAGTAGAATGATCGGATATGCTATGGGCATTGTATTTCATTCGGGACACCATATCAATAAAATCAGGACTGGACAGTGCAATATCAATCCTTGACATGGCTTTATATGAGCGGCTATAACAGAAGAATGCTTTTTTATCCCCTGTAAGGGATTAGGTAGCGGGGCTGTCGTCTCCTGGGTAGACAGGCACAGTTTAGCAGGCACACCGAAGAAGTTACAGTCCACACGGCAGGAACTTCATCTAACTGACCTCAGCCAGTTTTATTGTCAGGATGAGGTACAGAACATAAAACATAGCAAACAAAAATCCTAAGCCTGTCCGGCTCTAACTATACAGCATGAACCCTCCCTGACCAAGTGCCGGCCTAATACGAAGCACCTAAACAAAATAGCAAAGTCCATACCTCTTAAAGTGCTCTCACAGGCTCCATGCAGGTAACCAGTTCCCAGGCTGAGAGAGCTGTGTCTGCATTCTCAGCCTTATATCAGGCTAGCACACCTGAGGAGTAATTACCTGACAGCCCAAAACCCGGACTGTCTGGATGGAGTGGGGCCCACCCTTCTCTCCCGACTCCAGCAACACAGGCCCTAAGAACAGGTTTTATGCAAACCCGAGTTGCAGAGACCTCTCCTGAACATTTCCCTGGCTGCTTTTAAATGACAGAAGTGAGGAATCTTGGGCACACATAGACCCCGTCCACTACTTCTCCGGACACTCTGTCACACCCCATATAGGTGACGCCAGATATCAATTAGCGCAGCTTCCTGACACATATTATATAATAGAGTGTGCCCTCCAGTTTTAACCCTCCACTCAGATGAGGCAGAAAATCTATCCTTGTCTAAGTCCATAACATTATTAAAGTCTCCCAAAACTAATATTGGCCACTTACTCTTACGATTTACAAAATTGGCTAAGCAGGAGATCACATGAAGAGAGAAGGGAGGAGGGATGTATACAAAAGCCAGAACGCATATTACCCCATTCCATCAGGCGTGTAAAAAAACTAATCTACCCTCCCTATCTATCTTCTGGTCCAATGGTTCATAATATACTTTCCTGTGAATATACACGCTAATGCCGCGTGAGTTGGTTGAGAGATAAGAATGATATTTCATTTTTCAGACTGGCCGACTTCTCCGGGGTCAGATGTGTTTTCAAGAGGGCCACAATTGCTGGCAAATGTCTGAAAAATAAATCAAATACAATGCTCCTTTTTATTCTGTCAGCCAACCTACGAACATTCCATACTAGAACTCGGTGCGTCATACCTTCTAATTACGCTGTTAAAAGGAATGGGATCCAGTGAACATCCATTTCCAGTCCATTATATACTCAATGGCTCCCAAGATAATGAGCGAGAATCCACCCACCCCATCCATCCCTCACCCAGCACCCTGGTTCATAAGGGGAAAAAAAACCTCATAAACCTCTTACAACCATCCCCCCTGGCCCTCCCCGCCTTCCCCCGCCCCGCCCCTCATTATAACCTCGACGTACTAGTTAATTAAGCTCCTATCCCCTTAAGAAAAAAAAACAATACATGCTCCTGATATTATTCTCAGCTTAGCAGGATATAACGTGGAATATTTTATCTGCGCTTATTCTGTTTATCTTGAGAAATCAGGGCATATCTCTATTCTACTGCCATTATATTCTATCTCCTGCAATTCTCTCTTTCTTCTCATAACCAGATCTTCTTTGCCAATAATGCTCTAGGTGAGCTCCCAGGTGGGGTTTTTATTTCCACAGCGAGCCATGGGGATAGATATTCAGGGCCAAAGACCTCGAACAGCCATTTTTGAATAAAGCTTGCGGTATCTTCTTTCTCTACTCCCTCCGGAAATCCAACAAAACAGAGATTATATCTTTGTGATCTATCCTCTAAATAAGTAAGTTTATCCCGGAATGCCTTCCTCTCAGATTCAATTGCTTCCCCTCTTTTGCTTATTTCTAACCACCTCCTCTTTCGTTTCTCTGTAGTAGACCTGTAGGTCTTCTACCTTTCCCGCATTTTACTCATTTCATCTTTAATTAGAGAGATGTATGATTGCACAGATGTAATATTGACCGACAAATCTCCTAAAGATTGATTGGATTGGGTCGCTGCATCTAAAATGTCTATCATTTTCTTATAAAACAATTATATCCTAGTATCCAGCACTTCTTTTTGCCCTTTCCTGGGGACCCCCTGTATTCTGTTGGTCTCCACCATTTTCCCTTACTTCCAAGTTCCCCGGTATCTTGTGGGCCATTCTAGTCTTGAACGGGGGGAATTCAAAAATGTCTCCATCTTTGTTAAAGGGCTGTTAGCCCCGCCATCTTTAGGTGAGACCGTCCGAACAGATTTCTTATTCTGGGATTTTGCAGGAATATTTATTTATTTTTTAAAGTAGGGGTGTTAAGCAGTAAGGGCTGGTAGAAAAGGGGAGAATATGAGCTATCACCGATATTCAGACTATATATATATATATATATATATATATATATAGGCAAACAAAATCCTTAGTTTGTAGCCCTCTGCCCCAAGTATATTATACAGATGATCTAGCAATAATTCAGCTCAATATAGTCAGTCAGCAACACAAAAACAAAGTCAAACAGAGAATTCAAAAAATGAATTCAAGAAGAAGTCAGCCATGAGCACACAATGGAGGCAAAATTCCACTCAGGATTGCCCAGCCAGAATTCCCAAATCACCGCTGTTAATACAGGCGCCTCAACGCTCCTGACCAGGTACACAGATCACTGGAGGGAGTGATGTAATTATGTGGCTGCACATTCACAAGGGTTCACCCCACCGAAAGTATGAATGCATAGATCTAAACAGTCACGAGGCATATGCAAGGAAGATGCAGAGTACCCAAGGCGGAGATCTTATACGGCTTGGAGTAAATCTCACCGA
This sequence comes from Bufo gargarizans, assembly GCF_014858855.1. Lineage (NCBI taxonomy): Eukaryota > Metazoa > Chordata > Amphibia > Anura > Bufonidae > Bufo > Bufo gargarizans. The sequence continues at coordinate 291,529,919 of NC_058081.1, read as the reverse complement.
CAGTGTATTACCATTTAGTATGTATGGGTGACTTGCATTATTTCTTCCATGTGCATAACCTTACTTTTGTGCAGCACCTGAGGGGTTAATTGTGCGGATCACAGCCCCCTGTAAGAGATCGGGTGGTGCCAGGCAGCAGGGGGCAGTTATGTACTAGTATATTCTAACTTGAAGTGTCCCCATCACTATGGGAACACCTCTGTGTTAGAATATACTGTCGGATATGAGTTTTCACGATCTAACTCAAATCCGATGGTATATTCTAACATAGAGGCGTTTCCATGGTGATGGGTATGCTTCAAGTTAAAATATACCATCGGATTGGAGAAAACTCCAATCCGATGGTATATTAATAGGGACTCCTGACTTTACATTTAAAGTCAATGGGGGACGGATCCGTTTACAATTGCGCCAATATTGTGTCAATGTAAACGGATCCGTCCCCATTGACTTACATTTTAAGTCAGGACGGATCCATTTGGCTCCGCATGGCCAGGTGGACATCAAAACACTGCAAGCCGAATGGAGGCGGAACGGAGCCAAACTGATGCATTCTGAACAGATCCGCATCCATTCAGAATGCATTGGGGCTGAACTGAACCGTTTGGGGCCGCTTGTGAGAGCCTTGAAATGGATCTCACAGGCGGACACCGAAACACCAGTGTGAAAGTAGCCTTAGTGTCATCTGCAAAAAATGTATATTTTACTATGCAAGCCTTCTACAAGATCATTAATACATATATCGAAGAGAATAGGGCCCAATACTGACCCCTGAGGTACTCAAATACTGACAGTGACCCAATCTGAGTGTGTAACATTAATAATCACCCTCTGTTTTCAATTACTGAACCAGTTACGTACCCACTTACAGACGTTTTCTCCCAAGCATTCTCATTTTATATACTAACCTTTCATGCGGAACAGTGTCAAATGCTTTGGAGAAGTCCAGATATACGACATCCATTGATTCGCCGCTGTCAAGTCTAGAACTTACCTCCTCATAGAAACGGATTAAATTTATTTGACATGACCGATCCCTCATGAAGCCATGCTGATATGGCGCTATTTGCCTAATTTCATTGAGGTACTCCAAGATAGCATCTCTTAGGCCTCTTTCACACGGGCGTTGCGCATTGGGGCCAGATGCGTTCAGGGAAAATGGTGCGATTTTAACACTAAAACAAGTCAGTTTTAACTGAGATTGCGTTCCATGTTTGCGTTTTTTCCACGCGGGTGCAAAACATTGTAGCACGGCATGTTTGGAACCCTGACCCAACCCGGACTTCTTCACAGAAATTCGGTTTGGGTTAGGTGTTGTGTAGATTGTATTATTTTCCCTTATAACATGGTTATAAGGTAAAATAATAGCATTCTTAATACAGAATTCATAGTACAATAGGGCTGGAGGGGTTAAAAATAAATACATAAAAAATTTACTCGCCTTAATCCACTTGTTCGCACAGCCAGCATCTCTTCTGTCTTCTTCTTTGAGGAATAGGACCTTTGATGACGTCACTACGTTCATCACATGGTCCGTCACATGATCCATCACCATAGTAAAAAAAAATCATGTGATGGACCATGTGACAAGCGCAGTGATGTCATCAAAGGTCCTATTCCGCAAAGAAGAAGACAGAAGAGATGCTGACTGCGCAAACACAAGTTTCACGCAACGCACAAGTGATGCGTAAAAATCACCGCTCGTGTGCACAGCCCCAGAGAAATGGGTCCGGATTCAGTGCGGGTGCAATGCGTTCACCTCGCGCATTGCACCCGCGCAGAATACTTGCTCGTGTGAAAGGCATCAGAAAACCTTCAAACAGTTTACCCACGACAGATGTTAAACTTACCGGCCTATAGTTTCCAGGCTCTGTTTTTGGACCCTTTTTGAGTCCTTAAATATCAGAAATAGGGGTCTGGCTATGACATTACTTAATTCTCTTAGGATACGGGGGTGTATGCCATCCAGTCCTGGCGATTTGTTCATTTAATCTTTTTAAGACTTCACTGTACTTCTTCTTGGGTCAGACAGGGCACTTTTAATGGGGAATTTACTTTTACATTCTGCATTTTATCAGACAGTTTATTTTTCTCAGTGAAAACAGTGGAGAAAAAATATTTTATGGCTTTGTTTTCTCCTCATCGATCTCTGCAACTCCCCCCTCATTGCTCTGTAGAGGGCCGACACCTTAAGATTTATACTTTTTACCATTTATATAATTGTAGAACATTTTAGGGTTAGTTTTGTTCTCTTTGGCAATTAATCTCTCGGTCTTTAGTTTGGCTGCTTTTACTTGCTTTTTACATATTCAATTTTTTTCCTTTAGTTTTTCAATGCTTCCTCGCTCCCTTCCTGTTTTAGTGATTTAAATGCTTTCATTTATTATTTACAGTTCTATTTACCCACATTGTTTTTTTCTTGTTCCTTAATCTTTTATTCCCATAAGGTACTGTATGTACCTCTCACAATTAGATTTTAGGATGCTTTTAAAAATATCCCATTTTGTGGCTGTATTTTTGTTTTTGAGGACTTTGTCCCAGTTAATTAGGCCTATTTGGCATTTTTGTTCCTCCCTGAAGAAACACTCTTTTGAATGATAATTGGAAGGTTATTACTTTATGGTCACTATTTCCCAGGTGTCCCACAACCTGCACGTCTGTTGTTCTGTCAGGTCAGCTGGTTAATACTAAGTCCAGTATGGCCGTCCCTCTAGTCAGGTCCTGAACCAGTTTGGAAAGGTAATTGACTTTGGTTATTGCCAAGAACTTGTTTCCTTTATGAGATATACAGGTTTCAGTTTCCCAGTCTATATCTGGGTAGTTGAAGTCCCTTATAATAACCACCTCATTATGATCTGCTGCCTTGTCTATCTCGTTTAGTATATAACAGCATATAGTAGTATATAGGAGTATATAACAGTGTATAGCAATACACAGTAGTAAATCACAGTATATAAAAACATACAGCACTATATAACAGGATATAATAGTATACAGCAGAATATAACAGTGTATAGCAGTATACAGTATAGCAGTATACAGCAGTTTATAACAGCATATAGTAGTGTACAGCAATATATGACAGCGTATAGTAGTATACAGTGGTATATAGCAGTGTATAGCAGTATACAGCAGTATATAACAGCATATAGTATTATACATCGGTTTACAACAGCATATAGCAATATACAGCAGTATATAACAGTGTATAATGGTATATAGCAATAGTAGTATACAGTAGTATATAACAGCATATAGTACAAACCGGATTCCCAAAAAGTTGGGACACTAAGCAAATTGTGAATAAAAACTGAATGCAATGATGTGGAGATGGCAAATGTCAATATTTTATTTGTAATAGAACGTAGATGACAGATCAAACGTTTAATCCGAGTAAATGTATCATTTAAAGGAAAAATAAGTTGATTCAAATTTTCACGGTGTCAACAAATCCCCAAAAAGTTGGGACAAGTAGCAATAAGAGGCTGGAAAAAGTAAATTTGAGCATAACGAAGAACTGGAAGACCAATTAACACTAATTAGGTCAATTGGCAACATGATTGGGTATAAAAAGAGCTTCTCAGAGTGGCAGTGTCTCTCAGAAGCCAAGATGGGTAGAGGATCACCAATTCCCACAATGTTGTGCAGAAAGATAGTGGAGCAATATCAGAAAGGTGTTACCCAGCGAAAAATTGCAAAGACTTTGCATCTATCATCATCAACTGTGCATAACATCATCCGAAGATTCAGAGAATCTGGAACAATCTCTGTGCGTAAGGGTCAAGGCCGTAAAACCATACTGGATGCCCGTGATCTCCGGGCCCTTAAACGACACTGCGCCACAAACAAGAATGCTACTGTAAAGGAAATCACAGAATGGGCTCAGGAATACTTCCAGAAACCATTGTCAGTGAACACAATCCACCGTGCCATCCACCTTTGCCAGCTGAAACTCTACAGTGCAAAGAAGAAGCCATTTCTAAGCAAGATCCACAAGCTCAGGCGTTTTCACTGGGCCAGGGATCATTTAAAATGGAGTGTGGCAAAATGGAAGACTGTTCCGTGGTCAAACGAGTCACGATTCAAAGTTCTTTTTGGAAATCTGGGACGCCATGTCATCCGGACCAAAGAGGACAAGGACAACCCAAGTTTTTATCAACGCTCAGTTCAGAAGCCTGCATCTCTGAGGGTATGGGGTTGCATGAGTGCGTGTGGCATGGGCAGCTTACATGTCTGGAAAGGCACCATCAATGCAGAAAAATATATTCAGGTTCTAGAACAACATATGCTCCCATCCAGACGTCATCTCTTTCAGGGAAGACCCTGCATTTTTCAACAAGATAATGCCAGACCACATTCTGCATCAATCACAACATCATGGCTGCGTAGGAGAAGGATCCGGGTACTGAAATGGCCAGTCTGCAGTCCAGATCTTTCACCTATAGAAAACATTTGGTGCATCATAAAGAGGAAGGTGCAACAAAGAAGGCCCAAGACGGTTGAACAGTTAGAGGCCTGTATTAGACAAGAATGGGAGAGCATTCCTATTTCTAAACTTGAGAAACTGGTCTCCTCGGTCCCCAGACGTCTGTTGAGTGTTGTAAGAAGAAGGAGAGATGCCACACAGTGGCGAAAATGGCCTTGTCCCAACTTTTTGGGGATTTGTTGACACCATGAAATTCTGATTCAACATATTTTTCCCTTATTATGGTACATTTTCTCAGTTTAAACTTTTGTTCCGTGATTTATGTTCTATTCTGAATAAAATATTAGAAGTTGGCACCTCCACATCATTGCATTCAGTTTTTATTCACAATTTGTATAGTGTCCCAACTTTTTGGGAATCAGGTTTGTAGTATATAGGTGTATAGCAGTAGATAAGTGTATAGCAGTATACAGCAGTATATAACAGCATACGGTGGGATACAGCAGTGTATAACAGTCTATAGTAGTATACAGCAGTATATAAGTGTATAGCAATATACAGGAGTATATGACAGTGTATAGTAGTATACAGCAGTATATGACACACCTACGTATCAACAGGGTAACCTATCAGAATGATATTAGGAGATCTGGTTAGGCCGCCCCTAAGGTCTTTTATTTTATACACTTCTCATTATAGGAGTTAGAAGATAATTCAAGATGGTTACAGCACTATGATTGGACAACACAAGTTACATAATCTCACGTGTTACATATTGGCAATAAAAACACTTATATAATTGGGTAGTAGATAGAGTTGAGCGAACACCTGGATGTTCGGGTTCGAGAAGTTCGGCCGAACATCCCGGAAATGTTCGGGTTCGGGATCCGAACCCGATCCGAACTTCGTCCCGAACCCGAACCCCATTGAAGTCAATGGGGACCCGAACTTTTCGGCACTAAAACGGCTGTAAAACAGCCCAGGAAAGGGCTAGAGGGCTGCAAAAGGCAGCAACATGTAGGTAAATCCCCTGCAAACAAATGTGGATAGGGAAATTAATTAAAATAAAAATTAAATAAATAAAAATTAACCAAAATCAATTGGAGAGAGGTTCCATAGCAGAGAATCTGGCTTCTCGTCACCCACCACTGGAACAGTCCATTCTCAGATATTTAGGCCCCGGCACCCAGGCAGAGGAGAGAGGTCCCGTAACAGAGAATCTGTCTTCATGTCAGCAGAGAATCAGTCTGCATGTCATAGCAGAGAATGAGGCTTCACGTCAGCCACCACTGCAACAGTCCATTGGCATATATTTAGGCCCAGCACCCAGGCAGAGGAGGGAGGTCCCGTAACAGAGAATCTGTCTTCATGTCAGCAGAGAATTAGTCTGCATGTCATAGCAGAGAATGAGGCTTCACGTCAGCCACCACTGCAACAGTCCATTGGCATATATTTAGGCCCAGCACACACACAGGCAGAGGAGAGAGGTCCCGTAACAGAGAATCTGGCTTCATGTCAGCAGAGAATCAGTCTGCATGTCATAGCAGAGAATGAGGCTTCACGTCAGCCACCACTGCAACAGTCCATTGGCATATATTTAGGCCCAGCACACACACAGGCAGAGGAGAGAGGTCCCGTAACAGAGAATCTGGCTTCATGTCAGCAGAGAATCAGTCTGCATGTCATAGCAGAGAATGAGGCTTCACGTCACCCACCACTGCAACAGTCCATTGGCATATATTTAGGCCTAGCACACAGGCAGAGCAGAGAGGTCCCGTAACAGACAATCTGGCTTCATGACAGCAGAGAATCAGTCTGCATGTCATAGCAGAGAATGAGGCTTCACGTCACCCACCACTGCAACAGTCCATTGGCATATATTTAGGCCTAGCACACAGGCAGAGCAGAGAGGTCCCGTAACAGACAATCTGGCTTCATGTCAGCAGAGAATCAGTCTGCATGTCATAGCAGAGAATGAGGCTTCACGTCACCCACCACTGCAACAGTCCATTGGCATATATTTAGGCCTAGCACACAGGCAGAGCAGAGAGGTCCCGTAACAGACAATCTGGCTTCATGACAGCAGAGAATCAGTCTGCATGTCATAGCAGAGAATGAGGCTTCACGTCACCCACCACTGCAACAGTCCATTGGCATATATTTAGGCCTAGCACACAGGCAGAGCAGAGAGGTCCCGTAACAGACAATCTGGCTTCATGTCAGCAGAGAATCAGTCTGCATGTCATAGCAGAGAATGAGGCTTCACGTCACCCACCACTGCAACAGTCCATTGGCATATATTTAGGCCTAGCACACAGGCAGAGCAGAGAGGTCCCGTAACAGACAATCTGGCTTCATGACAGCAGAGAATCAGTCTGCATGTCATAGCAGAGAATGAGGCTTCACGTCACCCACCACTGCAACAGTCCATTGGCATATATTTAGGCCTAGCACACAGGCAGAGCAGAGAGGTCCCGTAACAGACAATCTGGCTTCATGTCAGCAGAGAATCAGTCTGCATGTCATAGCAGAGAATGAGGCTTCACGTCACCCACCACTGCAACAGTCCATTGGCATATATTTAGGCCTAGCACACAGGCAGAGCAGAGAGGTCCCGTAACAGACGATCTGGCTTCATGTCAGCAGAGAATCAGTCTGCATGTCATAGCAGAGAATCAGGCTTCACGTCAGCCACCACTGCAACAGTCCATTGTCATAAATTTAGGCCCAGCACCCAGGCAGAGGAGAGAGGTCCCGTAACAGACAATCTGGCTTCATGTCAGCAGAGAATTAGTCTGCATGTCATAGCAGAGAATCAGGCTTCATGTCAGCCACCACTGCAACAGTCCATTGGCATATATTTAGGCCTAGCACACAGGCAGAGGAGAGGTTCATTCAACTTTGGGTAGCATCGCAATATAATGGTAAAATGAAAATAAAAATAGGATTGAATGAGGAAGTGCCCTGGAGTCCAATAATATATGGTTATGGGGAGGTAGTTAATGTCTAATCTGGACAAGGGACGGACAGGTCCTGTGGGATCCATGCCTGGTTCATTTTTATGAACGTCAGCTTGTCCACATTGGCTGTAGACAGGCGGCTGCGTTTGTCTGTAATGACGCCCCCTGCCGTGCTGAATACACGTTCAGACAAAACGCTGGCTGCCGGGCAGGCCAGCACCTCCAAGGCATAAAAGGCTAGCTCTGGCCACGTGGACAATTTAGAGACCCAGAAGTTGAATGGGGCCGAACCATCAGTCAGTACGTGGAGGGGTGTGCACACGTACTGTTCCACCATGTTAGTGAAATGTTGCCTCCTGCTAACACGTTGCGTATCAGGTGGTGGTGCAGTTAGCTGTGGCGTGTTGACAAAAGTTTTCCACATCTCTGCCATGCTAACCCTGCCCTCAGAGGAGCTGGCCGTGACACAGCTGCCTTGGCGACCTCTTGCTCCTCCTCTGCCTTGGCCTTGGGCTTCCACTTGTTCCCCTGTGACATTTGGGAATGCTCTCAGTAGCGCGTCTACCAACGTGCGCTTGTACTCGCGCATCTTCCTATCACGCTCCAGTGCAGGAAGTAAGGTGGGCACATTGTCCTTGTAGCGTGGATCCAGCAGGGTGGCAACCCAGTAGTCCGCACAGGTTAAAATGTGGGCAACTCTGCTGTCGTTGCGCAGGCACTGCAGCATGTAGTCGCTCATGTGTGCCAGGCTGCCCAGGGGTAAGGACAAGCTGTCCTCTGTGGGAGGCGTATCGTCATCGTCCTGCCTTTCCCCCCAGCCACGCACCAGTGATGGACCCGAGCTGCGTTGGGTGCCACCCCGCTGTGACCATGCTTCATCCTCATCCTCCTCCACCTCCTCCTCATCCTCGTCCTCCTCGTCCTCCAGTAGTGGGCCCTGGCTGGCCACATTTGTACCTGGCCTCTGCTGTTGCAAAAAACCTCCCTCTGAGTCACTTCGAAGAGACTGGCCTGAAAGTGCTAAAAATGACCCCTCTTCCTCATCCTCCTCCTCCTCCTCCTGGGCCACCTCCTGTTCCATCATCGCCCTAAGTGTTTTCTCAAGGAGACATAGAAGTGGTATTGTAACGCTGATAACGGTGTCATCGCCACTGGCCATGTTGGTGGAGTACTCGAAACAGCGCAACAGGGCACACAGGTCTCGCATGGAGGCCCAGTCATTGGTGGTGAAGTGGTGCTGTTCTGTAGTGCGACTGACCCGTGCGTGCTGCAGCTGAAACTCCACTATGGCCTGCTGCTGCTCGCACAGTCTGTCCAGCATGTGCAAGGTGGAGTTCCACCTGGTGGGCACGTCGCATATGAGGCGGTGAGCGGGAAGGCCGAAGTTACGCTGTAGCGCAGACAGGCGAGCAGCGGCAGGATGTGAACGCCGGAAGCGCGAACAGACGGCCCGCACTTTATGCAGCAGCTCTGACATGTCGGGGTAGTTGTGAATGAACTTCTGCACCACCAAATTCAGCACATGCGCCAAGCAAGGGATGTGCGTCAAATTGGCTAGTCCCAGAGCTGCAACGAGATTTCGCCCATTATCACACACCACCAGGCCGGGCTTGAGGCTCACCGGCAGCAACCACTCGTCGGTCTGTTGTTCAATACCCCGCCACAACTCCTGTGCGGTGTGGGGCCTGTCCCCCAAACATATGAGTTTCAGAATGGCCTGCTGACGTTTACCCCGGGCTGTGCTGAAGTTGGTGGTGAAGGTGTGTGGCTGACTGGATGAGCAGGTGGAAGAAGAGGAGGAGGAAGCCGAGAAGGAGGAGGTGGCAACAGGAGGCAAAGAATGTTGCCCTGCGATCCTTGGCGGCGGCAGGACGTGCGCCAAACAGCTCTCCGCCTGGGGCCCAGCTGCCACTACATTTACCCAGTGTGCAGTTAGGGAGATATAGCGTCCCTGGCCGTGCTTACTGGTCCACGTATCTGTGGTTAGGTGGACCTTGCTACAGATGGCGTTGCGCAGTGCACACTTGATTTTATCGGATACTTGGTTGTGCAGGGAAGGCACGGCTCTCTTGGAGAAGTAGTGCCGGCTGGGAACAACATACTGTGGGACAGCAAGCGACATGAGCTGTTTGAAGCTGTCTGTGTCCACCAGCCTAAATGACAGCATTTCATAGGCCAGTAGTTTAGAAATGCTGGCATTCAGGGCCAGGGATCGAGGGTGGCTAGGTGGGAATTTACACTTTCTATCAAATGTTTGTGAGATGGAGAGCTGAACGCTGGCGTGTGACATGGTTGAGACGCTTGGTGACGGAGGTGGTGGTGGTGGTGTTGGTGGTACATCCCCTGTTTGCTGGGCGGCAGGTGCCAACGTTCCTCCAGAGGCGGAGGAAGAGGCCGAGGCGGCAGCAGCAGAATAGGCCGAGGCGGCAGCAGCAGAAGAGGTAGCAGGGGGAGCCTGAGTGACTTCCTTGGTTTTAAGGTGTTTACTCCACTGCAGTTCATGCTTTGCATGCAGGTGCCTGGTCATGCAGGTTGTGCTCAGGTTCAGAACGTTAATGCCTCGCTTCAGGCTCTGATGGCACAGCGTGCAAACCACTCGGGTCTTGTCGTCAGCACATTGTTTGAAGAAGTGCCATGCCAGGGAACTCCTTGAAGCTGCCTTTGGGGTGCTCGGTCCCAGATGGCGGCGGTCAGTAGCAGGCGGAGTCTCTTGGCGGCGGGTGTTCTGCTTTTGCCCACTGCTCCCTCTTTTGCTACGCTGTTGGCTCGGTCTCACCACTGCCTCTTCCTCCGAACTGTGAAAGTCAGTGGCACGACCTTCATTCCATGTGGGGTCTAGGACCTCATCGTCCCCTGCATCGTCTTCCACCCAGTCTTGATCCCTGACCTCCTGTTCAGTCTGCACACTGCAGAAAGACGCAGCAGTTGGCACCTGTGTTTCGTCATCATCAGAGACATGCTGAGGTGGTATTCCCATGTCCTCATCATCAGGAAACATAAGTGGTTGTGCGTCAGTGCATTCTATGTCTTTCACCGCTGGGGAAGGGCTAGGTGGATGCCCTTGGGAAACCCTGCCAGCGGAGTCTTCAAACAGCATAAGAGACTGCTGCATAACTTGAGGCTGAGACAGTTTCCCTGGTATGCATGGGGGTGATGTGACAGACTGATGGGGTTGGTTTTCAGGCGCCATCTGTGCGCTTTCTGCAGAAGACTGGGTGGGAGATAATGTGAACGTGCTGGATCCACTGTCGGCCACCCAATTGACTAATGCCTGTACCTGCTCAGGCCTTACCATCCTTAGAACGGCATTGGGCCCCACCATATATCGCTGTAAATTCTGGCGGCTACTGGGACCTGAGGTAGTTGGTACACTAGGACGTGTGGATGTGGCAGAACGGCCACGTCCTCTCCCAGCACCAGAGGGTCCACTAACACCACCACGACCATGTCCACGTCCGCGTCCCTTACTAGATGTTTTTCTCATTGTTATGGTTCACCACAACAACAAATATATTATTTGGCCCAATGTATTGTATTCAAATTCAGCGGGATATAAATTTGAGGCCTAGTATTTAGGCGCTGGGTGACCGGTATGGATTTAGTGACAGAATTAGACTTGGAAATGCACAGAAGCGTGTGTGTGAAGTTATTCTGAATGACCCAATGTGCACCTTGAATATTATATACCCTTTTTGGGATAGATTTCAAATAGCTCTGATATAGCAGGAACCACTAAATTATGAAATTGCTAAATTGGGAATTGTACTTCAACCCAGAACAAAAAATGTGCTTTGACGGGCACTAAATAACTTTCCCAGCTACAACAGTACAGCGGTAACGAGAGATTTAGAGGGATTTAAATTTGAGGCCTAGTATTTAGGCGCTGGGTGACAGGTATGGGTTTAGTGACAGAATTAGACTTGGAAATACACAGTAGCGGGTGTGTGTGAAGTTATTCTGAATGACCCAATGTGCACCTTCAATATTATATACCCTTTTTGGGATAGATTTCAAATAGCTCTGATATAGCAGGAACCACTAAATTATGAAATTGCTAAATTGGGAATTGTACTTCAACCCAGAACAAAAAATGTGCTTTGACGGACACTAAATATCTTGCCCAGCAACAACAGTACAGCGGTGGGTAACGAGAGATTTAGAGGGATTTAAATTTGAGGCCTAGTATTTAGGCGCTGGGTCACCGGTATGGATTTAGTGACAGAATTAGACTTGGAAATGCACAGAAGCGTGTGTGTGAAGTTATTCTGAATGACCCTATGTGCACCTTCAATATTATATACCCTTTTAGGGATAGATTTCAAATAGCTCTGATATAGCAGAAACCACTAAATTATGAAATTGCTAAATTGGGAATTGTACTTCAACCCAGAACAAAAAATGTGCTTTGACGGACACTAAATATCTTGCCCAGCAACAACAGTACAGCGGTGGGTAACGAGAGATTTAGAGGGATTTAAATTTGAGGCCTAGTATTTAGGCGCTGGGTCACCGGTATGGATTTAGTGACAGAATTAGACTTGGAAATGCACAGAAGCGTGTGTGTGAAGTTATTCTGAATGACCCTATGTGCACCTTCAATATTATATACCCTTTTAGGGATAGATTTCAAATAGCTCTGATATAGCAGAAACCACTAAATTATGAAATTGCTAAATTGGGAATTGTACTTCAACCCAGAACAAAAAATGTGCTTTGACGGACACTAAATATCTTGCCCAGCAACAACAGTACAGCGGTGGGTAACGAGAGATTTAGAGGGATTTAAATTTGAGGCCTAGTATTTAGGCGCTGGGTGACAGGTATGGGTTTAGTGACAGAATTAGACTTGGAAATACACAGTAGCGGGTGTGTGTGAAGTTATTCTGAATGACCCAATGTGCACCTTCAATATTATATACCCTTTTTGGGATAGATTTCAAATAGCTCTGATATAGCAGGAACCACTAAATTATGAAATTGCTAAATTGGGAATTGTACTTCAACCCAGAACAAAAAATGTGCTTTGACGGACACTAAATATCTTGCCCAGCAACAACAGTACAGCGGTGGGTAACGAGAGATTTAGAGGGATTTAAATTTGAGGCCTAGTATTTAGGCGCTGGGTCACCGGTATGGATTTAGTGACAGAATTAGACTTGGAAATGCACAGAAGCGTGTGTGTGAAGTTATTCTGAATGACCCTATGTGCACCTTCAATATTATATACCCTTTTAGGGATAGATTTCAAATAGCTCTGATATAGCAGAAACCACTAAATTATGAAATTGCTAAATTGGGAATTGTACTTCAACCCAGAACAAAAAATGTGCTTTGACGGACACTAAATATCTTGCCCAGCAACAACAGTACAGCGGTGGGTAACGAGAGATTTAGAGGGATTTAAATTTGAGGCCTAGTATTTAGGCGCTGGGTGACAGGTATGGGTTTAGTGACAGAATTAGACTTGGAAATACACAGTAGCGGGTGTGTGTGAAGTTATTCTGAATGACCCAATGTGCACCTTCAATATTATATACCCTTTTTGGGATAGATTTCAAATAGCTCTGATATAGCAGGAACCACTAAATTATGAAATTGCTAAATTGGGAATTGTACTTCAACCCAGAACAAAAAATGTGCTTTGACGGACACTAAATATCTTGCCCAGCAACAACAGTACAGCGGTGGGTAACGAGAGATTTAGAGGGATTTAAATTTGAGGCCTAGTATTTAGGCGCTGGGTCACCGGTATGGATTTAGTGACAGAATTAGACTTGGAAATGCACAGAAGCGTGTGTGTGAAGTTATTCTGAATGACCCTATGTGCACCTTCAATATTATATACCCTTTTAGGGATAGATTTCAAATAGCTCTGATATAGCAGAAACCACTAAATTATGAAATTGCTAAATTGGGAATTGTACTTCAACCCAGAACAAAAAATGTGCTTTGACGGACACTAAATATCTTGCCCAGCAACAACAGTACAGCGGTGGGTAACGAGAGATTTAGAGGGATTTAAATTTGAGGCCTAGTATTTAGGCGCTGGGTGACAGGTATGGGTTTAGTGACAGAATTAGACTTGGAAATACACAGTAGCGGGTGTGTGTGAAGTTATTCTGAATGACCCAATGTGCACCTTCAATATTATATACCCTTTTTGGGATAGATTTCAAATAGCTCTGATATAGCAGGAACCACTAAATTATGAAATTGCTAAATTGGGAATTGTACTTCAACCCAGAACAAAAAATGTGCTTTGACGGACACTAAATATCTTGCCCAGCAACAACAGTACAGTGGTGGGTAACGAGAGATTTAGAGGGATTTAAATTTGAGGCCTAGTATTTAGGCGCTGGGTCACCGGTATGGATTTAGTGACAGAATTAGACTTGGAAATGCACAGAAGCGTGTGTGTGAAGTTATTCTGAATGACCCTATGTGCACCTTCAATATTATATACCCTTTTAGGGATAGATTTCAAATAGCTCTGATATAGCAGAAACCACTAAATTATGAAATTGCTAAATTGGGAATTGTACTTCAACCCAGAACAAAAAATGTGCTTTGACGGACACTAAATATCTTGCCCAGCAACAACAGTACAGCGGTGGGTAACGAGAGATTTAGAGGGATTTAAATTTGAGGCCTAGTATTTAGGCGCTGGGTCACCGGTATGGATTTAGTGACAGAATTAGACTTGGAAATGCACAGAAGCGTGTGTGTGAAGTTATTCTGAATGACCCTATGTGCACCTTCAATATTATATACCCTTTTAGGGATAGATTTCAAATAGCTCTGATATAGCAGAAACCACTAAATTATGAAATTGCTAAATTGGGAATTGTACTTCAACCCAGAACAAAAAATGTGCTTTGACGGACACTAAATATCTTGCCCAGCAACAACAGTACAGCGGTGGGTAACGAGAGATTTAGAGGGATTTAAATTTGAGGCCTAGTATTTAGGCGCTGGGTGACAGGTATGGGTTTAGTGACAGAATTAGACTTGGAAATACACAGTAGCGGGTGTGTGTGAAGTTATTCTGAATGACCCAATGTGCACCTTCAATATTATATACCCTTTTTGGGATAGATTTCAAATAGCTCTGATATAGCAGGAACCACTAAATTATGAAATTGCTAAATTGGGAATTGTACTTCAACCCAGAACAAAAAATGTGCTTTGACGGACACTAAATATCTTGCCCAGCAACAACAGTACAGCGGTGGGTAACGAGAGATTTAGAGGGATTTAAATTTGAGGCCTAGTATTTAGGCGCTGGGTCACCGGTATGGATTTAGTGACAGAATTAGACTTGGAAATGCACAGAAGCGTGTGTGTGAAGTTATTCTGAATGACCCTATGTGCACCTTCAATATTATATACCCTTTTAGGGATAGATTTCAAATAGCTCTGATATAGCAGAAACCACTAAATTATGAAATTGCTAAATTGGGAATTGTACTTCAACCCAGAACAAAAAATGTGCTTTGACGGACACTAAATATCTTGCCCAGCAACAACAGTACAGTGGTGGGTAACGAGAGATTTAGAGGGATTTAAATTTGAGGCCTAGTATTTAGGCGCTGGGTCACCGGTATGGATTTAGTGACAGAATTAGACTTGGAAATGCACAGAAGCGTGTGTGTGAAGTTATTCTGAATGACCCTATGTGCACCTTCAATATTATATACCCTTTTAGGGATAGATTTCAAATAGCTCTGATATAGCAGAAACCACTAAATTATGAAATTGCTAAATTGGGAATTGTACTTCAACCCAGAACAAAAAATGTGCTTTGACGGACACTAAATATCTTGCCCAGCAACAACAGTACAGCGGTGGGTAACGAGAGATTTAGAGGGATTTAAATTTGAGGCCTAGTATTTAGGCGCTGGGTGACAGGTATGGGTTTAGTGACAGAATTAGACTTGGAAATACACAGTAGCGGGTGTGTGTGAAGTTATTCTGAATGACCCAATGTGCACCTTCAATATTATATACCCTTTTTGGGATAGATTTCAAATAGCTCTGATATAGCAGGAACCACTAAATTATGAAATTGCTAAATTGGGAATTGTATTTCAACCCAGAACAAGAAATGTGCTTGAACGGACACTAAATAACTCGCCCAGCTACAGCACTAGGGACAGATTTAGCTGGATATAAATTTGAGGCCTAGTATTTAGGCGCTGGGTGACCGGTATGGATTTAGTGACAGAATTAGACTGGGATATGGCCAAAAAATGAACAGACTATTGCTGGTTAAATGCACTTGGTGTGACAGCTTCACCCTGATGTAGGCTTTAGCCAAAAAACAACCACACCATTGAGGGTTAAATGCACTTGGTGACAGGCGCAGCTTGCCCCTGATTTTGTATATGGCCAAAAAATGAACAGACTATTGCTGGTTAAATGCACTTGGTGTGACAGCTTCACCCTGATGTAGGCTTTAGCCAAAAAACAACCACACCATTGAGGGTTAAATGCACTTGGTGACAGGCGCAGCTTGCCCCTGATTTTGTATATGGCCAAAAAATGAACAGACTATTGCTGGTTAAATGCACTTGGTGTGACAGCTTCACCCTGATGTAGGCTTTAGCCAAAAAACAACCACACCATTGAGGGTTAAATGCACTTGGTGACAGGCGCAGCTTGCCCCTGATTTTGTATATGGCCAAAAAATGAACAGACTATTGCTGGTTAAATGCACTTGGTGTGACAGCTTCACCCTGATGTAGGCTTTAGCCAAAAAACAACCACACCATTGAGGGTTAAATGCACTTGGTCGCAGCTTGTGCTGGCGCACCACAAGACACAAAATGGCCGCCGATCACCCCAGAAAAATGAGACTGACAAACGGTCTGTGCAGCCTAAAAACAGTGAGCAATTGAGGATCAGCAGCTCAATGATCCACAGCTGCAGATCGATCAGTTAATCAAGTCCTTTGGAGGAGTTAATCTGCCTAATCTCGCCCTACTGTCGCAGCCGCAACCTCTCCCTACGCTAATCAGAGCAGAGTGACGGGCGGCGCTATGTGACTCCAGCTTAAATAGAGGCTGGGTCACATGGTGCTCTGGCCAATCACAGCCATGCCAATAGTAGGCATGGCTGTGATGGCCTCTTGGGGCAAGTAGTATGACGCTTGTTGATTGGCTGCTTTGCAGCCTTTCAAAAAGCGCCAAGAAAGCGTCACAAAAGCGCCAAGAAAGCGACGAACACCGAACCCGAACCCGGACTTTTACGAAAATGTCCGGGTTCGGGTCCGTGTCACGGACACCCCAAAATTCGGTACGAACCCGAACTATACAGTTCGAGTTCGCTCATCCCTAGTAGTAGATCAAACTGACAAGACTCTAAATTAAAAGGTCAGATTCCCACAATTGGCTTGGACACATCTCAACCATCTGGCTCACCAATATCCACATTTCTTGGAACTTCAAGAACACCGGATCACAAGACACATTTGATAATTGGCATGAAGCAGTTTTAAACAATAACACAAAAACTTTCTAAAACTCACTTTTTCCTGTATCAAATTTGGATACCATACTCCCCCCTCCCCCTAACAGACTGTTGTCTCCATTTATTTTCCAGATGACCTTAATCCTAGTTATTGTTACAGTTGAATATATGATAAAGGTAACACTCTTCTAGAACTACTACTACTAAAGCTAGCGTATTGAAGTATACATGAATTTATCAAGCCTGTAGATTTACATTTTATATAACATATGTTGATTACTCTCACAGCAGCATATAGTAGTATACAGCAGTATATAACAGTGTATAACAGTATACAACAGCATATAGCAGTATACAGCAGCATACAACAGCGTATAGTAGTATTTAAAACTATGAATTAACACATGTGGAATTATATACATAACAAAAAAGTGTGAAACAACTGAAAATATGTCATATTCTAGGTTCTTCAAAGTAGCCACCTTTTGCTTTGATTACTGCTTTGCACACTCTTGGCATTCTCTTGATGAGCTTCAAGAGGTAGTCACCTGAAATGGTCTTCCAACAGTCTTGAAGGAGTTCCCAGAGATGCTTAGCACTTGATAGCCCTTTTGCCTTCACTCTGCGGTCCAGCTCACCCCAAACATCTCGATTGGGTTCAGGTCCGGTGGCTGTGGAGGCCAGGTCATCTGGCGCAGCACCCCATCACTCTCCTTCAAGGTCAAATAACCCTTACACAGCCTGGAGGTGTGTTTGGGGTCATTGTCCTGTTGAAAACTGTTGTAATTCCTACAACATTCACCTGATTTGGATGTAAATACTCTCAAATTAAAGCTGACATCCTGCAGTTAAAGCACCTCTTGTTTGTTTCATTTCAGATCCATTGTGGTGGTGTATAGAGCCAAAAATGTTAGAATTGTGTCACTGTCCCAATATTTATGGACCTGGCTGTATATATATATATCAGTACTGCATTTGCTATACTTTTTCAGATTGCCACCTTCGCTTTCCTTTAGATAGTGCTGCCCAAGACATCCACCTCACCTGGCCTCATTAAAGGTGCATCCCTGTGTATGTGTGCTCCCACAGTCCTGGCCACTAGAGATCTAGTGCTTTTTCCTATAGTGTGCAAGTAGGCCACTGGAAACTAAGTGTCATATTATGCTTATAGACATCTGCCCCATTGTTGAAACCGGTCTTGGCACCAGAACTGTCACTGAGTGCTGGTAATATGAACTTTTATGCTAAGCAACAAATTTTGAAACAAAGTGTTAACAGAACTATTTGTCTTCTTGTCTTTGCAATTTCTTGGGTGGAGATAGAATGACATGAAACAACTATTTGGGTTTGTGGAGAGTCTTCAAGGGTAGAAGAAGCATATAAAGAAGTTTGCTTCCCACCTAGCAGTTTACTTTTAACATATGAAATTAATTTAAATATTTTTAATAACTTTTTCCCTAACATTTTTTGCTTTCGAGACTTACTATCACATATAGAGATCAGCGAATCAAAGTTGATGAATTTGATCTGATTTTCAGAAAAAATTTGATTTGTCCTGAAGTCAAATTTCTTTGCTCTTCGTGGGAACGAATCAAATTTTTTCTAAAATGGCTGCACATTTTACAAAGTGAAAATAAGAAGTCTGGAAACGAGGGAAAACCCATAATGCCATGCAGACAGCCAATCAGCAGATAGCCAGCCCCTGTGATGTCACTTTCCCATTTGACAGTGAACTTGCAGGGAGATACGTTACAGGCACAAGGAACAGTAATTAAGAAAGCCGTTATAAAAAAAAAAAAAAAAATAATAATATTTAGCTGTTTAGGGAAAGATTATTCATAGTGTAGGGAAAGGATAGGGAAGCATTATCCACACTGTAGGGAAAGAGCAGGGACCAATAGCAGAGTGTAAAGCCTGGGTAATGGGAGCTATTCTATTACACCATGCTGCACTAATTGGGGTTACTAAAAGTGATCTAATACTACAGATTTTAGGTTGTTTTAACCTGTTGGGGACACAGGGCGTACCTGTATGCCCTGATGTCCCGGTACTTAAAGGGGTTGTCCAAGTTATATTTATTGATGACCTGTTTTTAGGATAGGTCATCAATATCAGATCGGAGGGGGTCCGACACCCAGAACCCCCTCCGATCATCTGTTTGAAGAGAAGGCGTGCGCGGTGTCACTGTTTACCTTCTAGCCGTTGCATCTGCAGTGGTGAGCAGGTGTAATTACACCCAAGCCGTCCCATTCATTTCAATAGAAAGGCTTGGGTGTAATTACACCTGCTCACCACTGCAGATGCAACGGCTAGAAGGTAAACAGTGAAGAGGAGGCAGCGCTGACAATGCGCGAGTCTCCTCTTCAAACAGCTGATCGGAGGGGGTGCTGGGTGTCGGACCCCCTCCGATCTGATATTGATGACCTATCCTGAGGATAGGTCATCAATAAATATAATTTGGACAACCCCTTTAAGGACACAGGGCGTACCGGTACGTCCTGTGTAGTTCTGATCACTGCCACGCGACTTCAGCAGGCACTATGGGTCAATGCCATAGGGGGTCCTGTGACCCCCCCCCCCCGTATCGGCGATCTCTGCAAACCACAGGTCAATTCAGACCTGCGGTTTGCAGCTTTTTCTGAAGTTTCTGATCCCCGCTGTCAGAAACTTTAAGATACCTTTATTTTATATTTAACCTCCCCTGCTGCCCTCTTTATGTGCTGTCAGGCGCAGCGCTGGGGGGGGGGGGGGTCCGGGCGATGCGGCAGTGCAGGCGGTACTGGGGGGGGGGGCGGTCAGGATGGCTGAGCAGTTTTAGCAGAGTGTCAGAACATTGCTGGCACAGATGTCAGCCGTTTAACCCCTTCCATGCCGTATGGACCACTGTATGGAAGAGGTTAACAGGGAGGGAGCTCCCTCCCTCTCACATCGGGGGCTGCTGTGCCCTTTTAGCCCCTGATGGGAGAGGGTGGGGGCCCCCCTCCCTCCCCATCACCCGCTGCTCTGTTGTGGCAGCAAGTGATGGTTACCATGGCAACCGGGCTAAAGGCAGAAGTCTGATCAGACTTTGTAAAGTGAAAATACAGTACAGTACACTATATAGTGCACTGTACTGTATTATACAGACATCAGACCCACTGGATCTTCAAGAACTAAGTGGGTCTGGGTCAAAAAAATATAAAAAACAGGGAAAAAAGTAGAAAAAAACAACACATTTGTCACTGATTTAAAAAAAAGTAAAAAAATTCCCTAAACATGTTTGATATCACCGCGTCCATAACAACCTTATCTATAAAACTGTCATGTTACTTTTCCCGCACAGTGAATGCCATAAAAAATAAAAAATAAAAACTACGATGAAATTGAAATTTTGCCCACCTTACTTCCCAAAAAAGGTAATAAAAGTGATCAAAAAAGTTGTATGTATGCCAAAATAGTACCAAACCGTCACCTCATCCTGCAAAAAATTAGCCTATACATGAGACAATGGCCCCAAAAATAATAAAAAGTATGGCTCTCAGACTAAAACATGATTTTCCATTTTAATCCTTTTTTCCCTGTAACAAAGCAAGGGTTAACAGCCAAACAAAACTCAATATTTATTGCCTGATTCTGTAGTTTACAGAAATGCCTCATATGTGGTCATAAACTGCTGTATGGCCACATGGCAGGGTGCATAAGGAAAGAAACGCCATATGGTTTTTGGATGACCGTTTTTGCTGGACTGGTTTTTTGACATCATGTCCCATTTGAAGCCCCCCTGATGCACCCCTATGGTAGAAACTCTAAAAATTTACCCTATTTAAGAAAATACACCCCTCAAGGTATTCAAAACTGATTTTACAAACATTGTTAACCCTTTAAGTGTTCCCACAAGAGTTAATAGAAAATGGAGATGAAATTTCAGAATTTCTATTTTTTGTTCCTTTGCCTCACAAAAAGTGTAATATAGAGCAACAAAAAATCATATGTACCCTAAAATAGTACCAACAAAACTTCTACCTTATTCCATAGTTTCCAAAATGGGAGTTTCTACTCTAGGGATGCATCAGGGGGCTTCAAATAGGACATGGTATCTAAAAACCAATCCAGCAAAATCTGCCTTCCAAAAGCCAAATGGCGTTCCCTTCCTTCCGCGCCCTGCTGTGTGTCCGTACAGCAGTTTAGGACCACATATGGGGTGTTTCTGTAAACTGCAGAATCAGAGTAATAAATGTTGAGTTTTGTTTGGCTGTTGACCCGAGCTTTGTTACTGGAAAAGAATTATTAAAATGGAAAATAAAGTGAAATTCTGAAATTGTATCTCCATTTTCTATTAAATCTTATGGAACGCCTAAAGGGTTAATAAAGCTTGTAAAATCAGTTATGAATACCTTGAGGGGTGAAGTTTCTTAGATGTGGTCACTTTTATGGAATTTCTACTTTAGGGGTGCATCAGGGGTTCTTCAAATGGGTCATGGTGTCACAAAAAGTGTAATATAGAGAAAAAAAATCATATGTACCCTAAAATAGTACCAACAAAACTGCCACCTTATCCCGTAGTTTCCAAAATGTGGTCACTTTTGGGGAGTTTCTACTCTAGGGGTGCATCAGGGTGCTTCAAATGGGTCATGGTGTCTAAAAACCAATCCAGCAAAATCTGCCTTCCAAAAACCAGATGGCGTTCCTTTCCTTCTATGCCCTGCTGTGTGCCCGTACAGCAGTTTACGACCACATATGGCGTGTTTCTATAAACTAAAATTCAGGGCAATAAATATTGAGTTTTTTTTGGCTGTTAACCCTTGCTTTGTTACTGGAAAAAATTGACTAAAATGGAAAATTTGCCCAAAAATTAAAATTCTGAAATTTTATCTCCATTTGCCATTAACTCTTGTGGAACACCTAAAGGGTTAACGACATTTATAAAATCAGTTTTGAATACCATAAGGGGTGTAGTTTCTTTAGTGGGGTCATTTTTGTGTGGTTTCTATTATGTAAGCCTCACAAAGTGACTTCAGACCTGAACTGGTCCTTAAAAAGTGGGTTTTTGAAAATGTCTGAAAAATTTCAAGATTTGCTTCTAAACCTCTAAGCCTTGTAACGTCCCAAAAAAAAAAAAAAATATTATTCCCAAAATGATCCAAACATGAAGTAGACAGATGGGGAATGTAATGTAATAACTATTTTTGTAGGTATTACTATGTATTATAGAAGTAGAGAAATTGAAACTTGGAAATTTGCTAATTTTTCCAAATTTTTTGTACATTTGGTATTTTTCTATAAATAAAAATGATTTTTTTTAACTCCATTTACCAGTGTCATGAAGTACAATATGTGACGAAAAAACTATCTCAGAATGGCTTGAATAAGTCAAAGCGTTTTAAAGTTATCACCACATAAAGTGACACTGGTCAGATTTGCAAAAAATGGCCTGGTCCTTAAGGTGAAAATGAGCCTGGTCCCTAAGGGGTTAAACAGTAATTGCTGTAATCTTAGCATCTGTTATTGGGTTGAAAGTGCTGTCTGAGACAAGCAGTTTTGGGGTGTATTTATTTTAAATATATAAAAGCACATCCATTCATCCTTGCTTTTGTGGTGAATTTGCCGTCTGATACAAGCAATTTTGGGGTGTGTTAATTTTAAATTTATAAAAGTACGTCCATTTATTCTTGCTTTTGTGCTGAATTAGCAGTCTAAAACAAACAGTTTTGGGTGTTGTTTTTTTTTAAATATATAAAAGTACGTCCATTCATCCTTGCTTTTGGGGTGAATTTGCAGTCTGCAAAAAAATGCAGTTACAGTAGCTGTGCTCACCTAAAGCAAATGTATGTGGAGGCAAGGACTACTCTAGGAATAGGCGTAACAATGTATAAGAAAAAACTGAAAAATCCGGCTTTCAAAAAAGTGACAGCCTTTATTCCAAGTGCTCAGTAAAAACTAGTTCAGACGTCTATGCATTTTGGATCATGTGACTATGATCTTTACTCATGACAAAGTGAAAATGCAAACCTGGGCTTATATACCTAGTACCACCAATCGTGTGTGGCCAGAAGGGATACACCCATGGATAAGTGCAAAGAGTATTCATGCAAGAGTTAAAATAGCATAATAAAATATCCATAGAAAATAAGAGGATCATTAGTGTAATATCAGATCATATTTGCGATGTAAGCCTGCTGGATCCAGGGAGGGATTGGCCATAGACCCTATAGGGAAATTTCCCGGTGGCCCAATGCCTTAATGTGTCAGGGACCCAGGGGGGCCGTTCCTCATTGGGTTCGCATGCGCGGGCATCGGGTGCAGGTAGCTCCTCCTCCTGGCAGGGTATCTAGCGCTGGTGTGGCCAGTGAGCGTGCGCGGGTCAAGCGCCGGGTGCGCATACGCAAGCCGCACGCACGTGCGCCGAGATGCGAGTGTAGTGCGCATGCGCCATTCCAAGCCACAGGTGCTACTCAGGCTGGGGAGGACTTCAGCCTTCACCACTTGCCCTCAGCCTTATGATTGGCCTCTGACTAGGGAAGCTTCCTGGTTGCCCTGGCAGCCAGGAGGCGGTCCTGGGTTCCCTGTTTATTTAAAGCTGGTCAGAGCCTTGACTCATTGCTGAGTTATTCTACCTTTTGGTGAACACCCAGCTCACTCCTGTGAACCTGCTGTTTAATCTGACTTCCCGGCTACCGACCCTTTGCTTGACCCTTCCACTAAGATTCCTGCTGCCCACCAAAACCCGGAACTGGACCTGACTACCCGATTGGATCATCCTTTTGTACTACTCTATTTCTGGACTTATTTCGTCCCTGCCAAAGGGGTTCCATACCTGGCCCACTACCCCAGCCCTGACATAATAACTCAGCCAGACCATGGAACTCGCGGGACCTGCGGACGGTGCCCTTTCTTTGTCCGAGCAACTGACGCTGGTGGCGCAAGCCCTTCTGGACATGCAGACCAGCCATGAACACCTATTGGGGAGGATGAGTGCCCAGGAGATGCGCCAGGCCCAGGCCACTGCACTACCACCCTTACCTCCTCCCGTTCCACGCCCCTCACTAGAGGTGGTGAACAGTGAGCTCACCGTGGCCCTACCAGAACGCTTTTCTGGAGACAGGAGGAAATGATGTTCGGTTCTCATCTCCTGCTAACTACTGTTCTCCTTGAAGCTCCGCACTTACTTCTCGGACTACGTCAAGGTACGGACAGCCACCGACCTGGGCCCATCAGCTCCTGCAAACTGATAGTCCAGTGCTTTCCTCTTGGGGCTCCTTTGTTTCCGCCATGCAGGCGCTCTTTGACGACCCCCTGCGTGCCTCCACCTCTAGGGGCACTCTCCGTTCCCTTCGGCACGAAGGCGTCCAGTGGAGGACTACATTACGGAGTTACGGGATATCGCCCCAGATACCGGACTCAATGAAGTGGCCCTTATCGACCAGTTCCGGATCGGTCTGTCGGACCATTTAAAAGACAAACTCGCCCGTATCGGGGTCCCGGAGGTCCTGGAAGGGCTGATGAGCACGGTTACCCAACTGGACCGCTGTTTCTGGGAACGGAGGACGGAGAGGCAGCACGCTCTGCCCCCTCCTGCACAACGATCCGACCCTCTTCCATTTACAGTCCTTGGGCCATCCTCCACAGTGGGGGACTTCGCCCCGGAGGAACCAATGCAGATTAGAGTAGTCAGGGGTCCGCTCTCAGCGGTCGAGAGGTCCAGAAGGCGGACTCTCAATCTCTGCCTCTATTGTGCCAAACCCGGGCATATGTTGAGAGACTGCCCTATCAAACCACCCCAGCAGGTAGGACTGTCAGTTTCATCTGTGTTCCTGAACATGCCTGTATACAACAGTTCTTCACATCTAACCCTATGTGTTTCCCTGCAGCTGAACGGAACTGGCCATGAACTTGCAGCCTTAATCGATTCGGGCACAAGCAGCTGTTTTTTTAATCTTGAACTTGCCATGCAGCTGGGACTACCCTTGCGCCCCTAGGAACACCCGTCCCAACTCCACATGGTGGATGGCAGTATGTTTCAAACTGGACCTGTCTCCATGGAATCACACCCCCTTGCCCTTTCCATTGGTCGCCACCACCGTGAAGAGATCGTATGGGACATTGTACCCTCTCCCCTGTTTCCAGTTATCCTGGGAATCCCATGGCTTCGAAAGCACAACCCCCAAATAGACTGGGCCATGGGACGTGTCACATTTCAGTCCTCCTACTGTGTCTCCCACTGCATCTCCTCTGCTCCTGGCCCTCTGCTGGCCCTGGCCTCATCTTCTCGGGTATTGCCCGCCAAGTACGAGGAATATGCGGATGTCTTCGAGAAGGCGGGGGAAGATACCTTACCTCCCCACAGACCCTATGACTGCCCCATTGATCTACTCCCTAGGGCCCCGCTGCCGCACGGACAGTTATACAACTTGTCTGAGCCCGAGACCCGGGCACTGAGGGATTATATAGAGGAGAGTCTGGCGAAGGGCTTCATCCACCCGTCCACCTCCCCAGTCAGTGCAGGAATCTTTTTTGTGGGGAAGAAAGGCGGGGGTCTTCGGCCCTGTGTGGACAACTGGGGCCTTAACAACATCACCAAGAAGAATAAATACCCTCCCCTCTCATCCGTGATCTCCTGGATCGAGTGAAGGATGCCAGAGTGTTCTCCAAGATCGACCTCCGGGGGGCCTACAAT
This sequence comes from Bufo gargarizans, assembly GCF_014858855.1. Taxonomy (NCBI): domain Eukaryota; kingdom Metazoa; phylum Chordata; class Amphibia; order Anura; family Bufonidae; genus Bufo; species Bufo gargarizans. Next base: position 291,504,412 of record NC_058081.1, on the reverse strand, counting down.
CTTGTGCGGATCCGTGAGGGCGACGAATGGAAGATGGCTTTTCGTTCCAGATTCGGCCATTATGCGTATCTGGTGATGCCCTTCGGGCTTTGCAACGTCCCAGCTACATTCCAAAGCTTCATCAATGATGTCTTCCACGATCTTCTGGACACATACGTAGTGGTGTATCTGGATGACATCCTTATCTTTTCCCACACACTTCAGCAGCATGAGAGACATGTGAAAGTAGTCCTCCAGCGCATTCGGACGCATCGGCTCTATGGGAAGCTGGAGAAGAGCATCTTTGAGGTCCCCTCTATCGAATTCTTGGGACACATACTGTCCCCTGGAAAGGTGGAGATGGACCCCAAGAAAGTTCAGGCCATCCTGGAATGGCCTATCCCACAGAATCGATGAATGGTCCAACAGTTCATCGGTTTTGCGAATTTCTACCGTAGCTTCATCCAGAATTTATCGGCCATATGAGCCCCTATTACGGTCCTAACCGGGAACAACGTGCCGTTTGCATGGACCCCTGCCGCTCACAAGGCCTTCCAAAACCAACAAAGTCTCTTCACACAAGCTCTGGTGCTGGCGCAACCTGACGTGTGACGCTGCTCTCCCTTTCTACCTGCATTAGAAAAAGCCGTCGGGCAGTTCTCTCCCAAAGACAAGGGGCAACTCCTACACCCAGTGGCGTTCTACTCCCGCAAGTTAACCAAGGCGGTATGCAACTACGATGTGGGCAAAAGGGAACTACTAGCCATTAAGAACGCGCTGGAGGAATGGTGGCATCTGCTGGAAGGAGCAAAGCACACGGTAACCATGTATACCGATCACCGTAACCTGGAATACCTTCGTACTGCTAAGAGGTTACGGCCCCGGCAAGCCAGGTGGGCCCTCTTCTTTTCCCGTTTCATCCTCCAGATAACGTATTGTCCTGGATCAAAGAACGGGAAGGACGATGCCCTTTCCCGTCTTCACGACTCCGATGCCATCCTTACGCCTCCAGAAACCATCCTTCCAAGTACCTACTTTCTGGCTACACAACACTCGTTACTCGAAGAGATCTGACAAGCCAGCATGACCGTACCGTCGGAAGCAGCACACCTGCCACAAAGGCAGGGCTTACGTTACCATCAGGAAAAGATCTACGTGCCTACCTCCCATCGGGTACCGCTCCTGCAGCATCATCACGACCACCCAACAGCAGGTCACCGGGGAGTACGCAACACTTTGGAGTGCATGCATAGGCAGTTCTGGAGGCCTTCCCTATCGGCGGACGTACGGTCCTTTGTGGGCTCATGTAAGGTCTGCGCCATGCACAAAAGACCCCACACCCAGACAGTCGGCCTGCTACAACCTCTACCCGTGGCAACGGTGCCCTGGAGGGACCTCTCCATGGACTTCGCGGTGGACTTACCTCCTTCACAGGGCCACACTTTGATCTTGGTCGTAGTAGATAGATGCACCAAGATGGCCCACTTTATCCCGACTACCGGCCTTCCAATGGCCCAACGCACCTCAAAGTTATTCCTACAGCTTGTGTTACGCCTACATGTGCTCCCCTCCTCTATTATGTCTGATCGAGGTTCGCAGTTCACCTCCCGTTTTTGGAGCCAATTTTGACGCTGCCTCCACATCACCCGCAACCTGTCCTCTACTTATCATCCCCAGTCCAACGGCCAGACGGAGAGGACGAACCAGACTGGAGCAGTACCTCCGCTGCTATTCGTCATACCTGCAGGACGACTAGGTGAACGTTCTCCCTCTGGCAGAATACAACCAACAGCAGCATGCCTCTACGGGACTCTCGCCCTTTTACGCGAAATACAGGTACCATTTGTTGACACTTCCGGACCTCCCTGTGGACATTCCTGTACCTGAGGTGGCCCAACACCTCCGCCGTCTCCGGGGTTTGCTACGTACCCTAGTGCGGAAGCTCTGCACTACCCAGCAACAGCAAAAAGCTCAGGCCGATCAGAGACGCACCGAGAGCCCCAAGTACAAAAGCGGGCTAGGGTATGGTTATCCTCTCAGCATCTCAAACTGACCTGCCCGTCAAGGAAATTGGGCTCTCGCTATTTGGGACCATTTACCATCTCCTCAATGGTCAACGATGTCGCGGCGAGACTAAGCCTCATTTAACATCCATCCGGTGTTCCATGTATCACTACTGAAACCCTACCATGCCAACACCCTTGCGGGCAGCGTGCCGGTGCCTCCTGCTCCCATTCAGGTGGATAACGATGATGAATATGAAGTCCAGGGAATCCTGGACTCCAGCAGGCGCCGTGGAGTCTTGGAATACCTTGTCCACTGGAAGGGGTATGGGCCAGAAGAGGTTCCTGAGAGCCAGCAGGTAACCTTCATGCAGACGCCAAAGTCCGCACATTCCACCAGGCTCATCCTGATCGGCAATCCCAGGTTCGCGTCCAGCGGCCGCTCCTTGGTGGGGGGCTCTGTCATGGACCCAGGGGGGCCATTCCTCATCGGGTTCGCAGGTGCGGGCATCGGGTGCAGGTAGCTCCTCCTCTTGTCAGGGCATCTGGCGCTGGTGTGGCCAGTGCGCGTGCGCGGGTCGAGCGCCGGGTGACTAGGGAAGCTTCCTGGTTGCCCTGGCAGCCAGGGGGCAGTCCTAGGTTCCCTGTGTATTTAAAGCTGGTCAGAGCCTTGACTCATTGCTGAGTTATTCTACCTTATGGTGAACACCCAGCTCCCTCCTGTGAACCTGTTGTTTAATCTGACTTCCTGGCTACCTACCCTTTGCTTGACCCTTCGACTACGATTCCTGCTGCCTGCCACGACCCGGAACTGGACCTGACTACCCAATTGGATTATCCTTTTGTACTACGCTATTTCTGGACTTATTTCATCCCTGCCAAGGGGTTCCACACCTGGCCCACTACCCCAGCCCTGACATAATGGCAGCAGGCCAGGTACATAATGATCTGATGCTCAACAGCCACAGGTGCTCTCCTGAATGCAGCTGTATTACCGTCCTCATAACAGTGATACAGTTGAATACTGTGGCTGAGGCGGCAGTATTTTGGTTCTGTCCATTGGTATTTGGTTCTACTTGGGCAATATTCTGTGCTGCACTATGGTATTGCAAGCCCACTTACTTCAGTTGTTCCCACCTACTTGTTTTGGTCATTCTTCTGTCAATCTGGACCCACCTATAGCATTGGGCCACTTTTATTTTATTTTTTTCCAGGACCGCTTTAAGTTCCCAATCCACCCCTGACAGGATCCCACTCCTATTGGGCAGATTAACTCTCTCCAAGCCCTGAACAAGGAGGCCTGTGGTATCTCCCTGGTGGACAACCTCATAATGTAAACTAAAAGCTGAAACATTCCTGCTTTTTGTATGCGGTATGTTGGACAAATGCTTGCGTATTCTTACTTTAAGATCATTTGTAGTGCATTCAATATATTGAAGATGGCATATAAAACATGTAATACAATCCAGGTGGCCTAGGTTCCAGAGATTCCCTTGAATAATTGACACCAAACATTAGATAATATTAACTGAAGTGATTTAAGATAGACCAAATCTCCAGTTGATCCTCGTGGATGACACCTATCACCAGGTAAGATAACTTTATTAACATTAATGCAATAAACGGAACCATGCCACCATGTGTTCCCTTCATTGTATTACACAATGATATATGGCCCCTATATGGTGGCCTAGGTTCCAGAGATTCCCTTATATAATTAACACCAAACATTAGATATTATTAACTGAAGTGATTTATTAGAGTATAATATAACAAGTTTATTTGTTGATTATATACCATTTTAAGCTTACCAATCCAATAAATTAAAACTGAATAATAACTCATGTCCACTCATAAACATATGAGCGACTTGCCCTATACGCCATGTAATTTATTACATGGCATCCCCCAAACATTTTTTTGAGTTAAACAAAAAAAAATCTAAATGCTTATTAACTTTCCTTCTGATTTTCTCCATGAAACGTAGGTCTTTGTGAGACCATATGAGCCTGGGGATCATTTCTGATAAGGTAAGAAAAGCTGTTGGGATACTTGGTCTAATTTGAGACCAAGTTAGCTTGAATTCAGAAATGAAACTCAGGCTGTTAACTTTTCTTATGTCATTTTCACCTATATGAATTATTACTACATCTGGAGGTGGAATTTTTTTTACATACTGTTACATTCATAAAGCAAGTCTTTTAATTGTAAGTCTTTTTCCCATTGTAGCAGATGGTAATCTTGAATTTTAATCCTAATGTAGCTACAAAGTTACGTTCTTGAGCTCGTTTTTCTGTTCCAACTACAATGGAGTTTCCAACAATCCAAATTATACGGGAGAACCTAAAAAATAAAGAAAACTAAGCTACTAGAAAACTTGGTCTTACATAAATTTTGAATCTATGCGATTGCCATCTGCCAATATTCTTTATGGTCTTTTCATCTAACTTAAGTTGAGCTGCCAGTGTAGCAGCTCCAATTCTGAATGAATGAGAGGAAAATTTAAGGCTTGAGTAGCCAAGTTGAACAATGCATTTCTTCAATATGTAGTTAAATTGGTATTTTGTGACTGGTGGCAAGTCTAGATGTATAAATAACAGACTATGTAATTTAGGTCTGATATCCAGCCATCTTTTATTAGCCTGAACTGGACAGATTAAGGGGTTACAATAAGAGTTTAAAACTATTCAGTGTCCTCTATTATATTACATAGTAACATAGTAACATAGTACATAAGGCCGAAAAATGACATTTGTCCATCCAGTTCGGCCTGTTATCCAGAGGAAGGCAAAAAAAAAACAAAAAAACTGTGAGGTAGAAGCCAATTTTTCCCACTTTAGGGGAATAAAAAATTCCTTCCCGACTCCAATCAGGCAATCAAAATAACTCCCTGGATCAACGACCCCTCTCTAGTAGCTATAGCCTGTAATATTATTACACTCCAGAAATACATCCAGGCCCCTCTTGAATTCCTTTATTGTACTCACCATCACCACTTCCTCAGGCAGAGAATTCCATAGTCTCACTGCTCTTACCGTAAAGAATCCTTTTCTATGTTTGTGTACAAACCTTCTTTCCTCCAGACGCAGAGGATGTACCCTCGTCACAGTCCTGGGGATAAATAGCTGATGGGATAGATCTCTGTACTGACCCCTGATATATTTATACATATTAATTAGATCTCCCCTCAGTCGTCTTTTTTCTAAAGTGAATAGCCCTAATTTTAATAATCTTTCAGGGTACTGTAGTTGCCCCATTCCAGTTACTTTAGATGCCCTCCTCTCGACCTTCTCCAGCTCTGCTATGTCTGCCTTGTTTACAGGAGCCCAGAACTGTACACAGTACTCCATGTGTGGTCTGACTAGCGATTTGTAAAGTGGTAGGACTATGTTCTTATCACGGGAATCTATGCCCCTTCTGATGCAACCCATTATCTTATTGCCCTTGGCAGCAGCTGCTTGACACTGGTTTTTGCAGCTAAGAATATTGATCTGTTTGACTTTTTTATGAGGATTTTTAATTGTTAATCGAATAAACAAATGTCAGATAGCAAAATGGGTGATATTTAAATTTTGTTTGGTGCAGTTATTTCGCTAATGCGGAGCGCAACGAAAAAAGTCTAAATAAACATATTAGAAAAAGTTGTGACTCGAAGGCAGAAGAGGAAATTGAAGGTTAACTATTAATTATATTGAATAAATTGTTTAAAGAAAATGAGTGGATAGCTTTTTTAGACCTTTTAACATTTGGTTCAAAAAGAAATTTGAACTGATAGGATTAAAACCTTAAATTTTATGAAAGAAAGCAATACCAGACAAAGTTTTTTTTTTTTTTTTATGGAAATGATTGCGAAGATTTTCTCAACCAGTTCCATTATAAATTGAAACATGTTTAGTGAATTATAATGGAACTTATCTATTTTGAATTGGTCATAGAAAGTTGTCTACATTTTCCAAGCTGAGGTGTAGGAAGACCAAGTATTTTTGGCAACAGAATTTCACAAAAGATCTTTGATTGTAACTAAATTATGTCCCAGGGGTAAAGCGTACATGGAGTGTTTTCGGCTGCAGAATCTGGTAATAGCTTTTTCGAAGGTCTGCATGTTCTGTTGGGATAAAGAATCAGCCATTAAATTACTCTTTCCTTATATTTATTTGGCTTTAATCCAGATATTGTTAAATAAACAGAACAAAACTAATTTCCTTGGTAATTTAATAACTGGTTCTGATTTAGAAGACAAACAATTCAAAGCATATACCACTCCCTTATTGTTGGAGTGAAGGATTATCCTTTTGTTTAAGAAATTAGTTTTCCAAAGGCAACCAGGACTGAAAATTTTTCCATAAAAACTAAATTTTTTGTTAAACCATTGAAGAACCATTTTTTAAGCCAGACTTCTGAAGACTACATATGTTGAAAAATGACAACATCACCAACAGATCCTGCTGCATCTGTGAACAATTTTAGTGCGTTGGAATCAATAAAGTCATGTTGCCAAATAGTATGACCATTAAAATTGTCCAAGGATATCGACCAGGTTTTGAGATCTTCTTGTAATTGATTACTTATACGTATGTGCGATAATGGTGATGTTTTTCCCTTAGTAGCCATATACAAACGTTTTGAAAAGACTCTACCCATAGAAATCATAGGTGAAATGAAATTTAAAGAACCTAGTAAGGATTGAAGATCATTCAGGGTAGTTTTCTTCTTAGCAAGTAAATTGGAAACAGCGATTCTAGTGTTTTTTATTTTCTTGGATGGAATGCAAAATTGCATGTTCCTTGTGTCAATATCGATACCTAAGAACATTAGATATGTAATGGGAAGAACCGTTTTTCCTTTAGCAAGTGGGATATTAAACTCATTTGAGATGTTTAAAAATGTTTTAAGTAGAAACCTGCAGTCATCTGAATTGCCTTTTCCAATAAATAAAAATTATAATGAATAATGAATGGCTTTTCCTTTAGAGGGAGGTTGATCTAAAATCCAGTTTAAGAAGGTGGAGATTGCTTCAAAATGGAAGCCTGATAGTGTGAACCCCATTGGTAGAGCCTTGTCAAAGAAAAATGAACCTTGGAAATGAAATTCTAGGGAATTAAAACCACTTGAGTGTATGGGCAATAATCTAAAAGCAAATTTTATGTCGGTCTTCGCTAATAATGCATCCTGACCCCTATAGTTTAGCATTTTCAATGCTGAATTAAAGGATGCGTAAGAGAAAGAGGCAATATTTGTATTAATTCATTGTTTAATCATTTATAGGACAGGTGGTGAATTTATTAAATAATATGTGATATAATATTAATTGATATTTAATATAAAGTATGCATTACACTGCACAGTGACACCATTTATAGTAATACACTTGGCAATGGGAGGTCTGTATGGGAACGTCAATACCTATATTTGAAGTCTACCATATATGACAATGTATAAACCCATACATTAATAAAGACACACCTGTATCTATGGTATAAATGACTGACAGGGACAGACAAGGGGTGGTCTTCTTACACCCACTCTCAAGTCTGTTGGGGGTTGTTGTTTGCTGGCTAGAGATGAAGACACATGGAGCCTGAAGATTCCTAACCTTCAACAATAATACTTCAAGGACATTAAGACTTTTCCTAAACTATTTTTGTAAGTAATTAACTTTTATGACGACCGATAATAAATCACATTATTCATTTTTTTATATAACTTTTGTTGAATCCTGGTGATGAGTCCTCCAGGTGTTCTTTACTCCAAATAAGCATACACTAGAATTGGAGAGGATTACCAAATCAGGTTGATATATTTTTCATATATAAATATTTAACATTTGGAGACATATTACAGAATTAAATGGAACTTCTTTTTTAGGTACCAAACCAATAGGTGATAGACGAAAATTTAAGAAGAGGGGAGCGGAAAAAGAATCCAATACCCTATCCTCTTCTATTTCTTAGAAATGTTTTTCTTTAACCTTTATAGGATTAATATAAACCGATTTAATATTATTGACCCACTTACAACCTAAGCCTTTGTATTCAGGAACAAATAAACCTTTTGAAAAAACAAAAATTCGGAAAGTCGGTGCTTTCTTTTGAGTTAGAATTTCTTTTGAGTTAGAATTTCTAGTGAACCCCGTCTTTTTAAAACATTTGAATACTGGATGGGTTCCATTACAGAAGGTGCACTCGTGACGATATTTGCAGTTGTTTGCCCACTTGCACTGGTTCTTGTTAAAAGAGAAGAAGATGTCTCTTTTTGTACATACAATGGGATGCGAAAGTTTGGGCAACCTTGTTAATCGTCATGATTTTCCTGTATAAATATTTGGTTGTTACGATAAAAAATGTCAGTTAAATATATCATATAGGAGACACACACAGTGATATTTAAGAAGTGAAATGAAGTTTATTGGATTTACAGAAAGTGTGCTATAATTGTTTAAACAAAATTAGGCAGGTGCATAAATTTGGGCACTGTTGTCATTTTATTGATTCCAAAACCATTAGAACGAATTATTGGAACTCAAATTTGCTTGGTAAGCTCAGTGACCCCTGACCTACATACACAGGTGAATCCAAATATGAGAAAGAGTATTTAAGGGGGTCAATTGTAAATTTCCCTCCTCTTTTAATTTTCTCTGAAGAGTAGCAACATAAGGGTCTCAAAACAACTCTCAAATGACTTGAAGACAAAGATTGTTCACCATCATGGTTTAGGGGAAGGATACAGAAAGCTGTCTCAGAGATTTCAGCTGTCTGTTTCCACAGTTAGGAACATATTGAGGAAATGGAAGACCACAGGTTCAGTTCAAGTTAAGGCTCGAAGTGGCAGACCAAGAAAAATCTCGGATAGACAGAAGCGACGAATGGTGAGAACAGTCAGAGTCAACCCACAGACCAGCACCAAAGACCTACAACATCATCTTGCTGCAGATGGAGTCACTGTGCATCGTTCAACCATTCGGCGCACTTTACAGAAGGAGATGCTGTATGCGAGAGTGATGCAGAGGAAGCCTTTTCTCTGCCCACAGCACAAAAAGTGCTGCTTGAGGTGGGCTAAAGCAGATTTGGACAAGCCAGCTTCATAGCTTCATTTTGGAATAAGGTGCTGTGGACTGATGAAACTAAAATTGAGTTATTTGGCCATAACAAGGGGCGTTATGCATGGAGGAAAAAGAACACAGCATTCCAAGAAAAACACCTGCTACCTACAGTAAAATATGGTGGTGGTTCCATCATGCTGTGTGGCCAGTGCAGGGACTGGGAATCTTGTCAAAGTTGAGGGATGCATGGATTCCACTCAGTGTCAACAGATTCTGGAGACCAATGTCCAGGAATCAGTGACAAAGCTGAAGCTGAGCCGGGGCTGGATCTTTCAACAAGACAACAACCCTAAACACTGCTCAAAATCCACTAAGGCATTTATGCAGAGGAACAAGTACAACGTTCTGGAATGGCCATCTCAGTCCCCAGACCTGAATATAATTGAAAATCTGTGGTGTGACTTAAAGAGAGCTGTCCATGCTCGGAAGCCATCAAACCTGAATGAACTAAAGATGTTTTGTAAAGAGGAATGGTCCAAAATACCTTCAACCAGAATACAGACTCTCATTGGAACCTACAGGATGCGTTTAGAGGCTGTAATTTCTGCAAAAGGAGGATCTACTAAATATTGATTTAATTTATTTTTTGTGGTGCCCAAATTTATGCACCTGCCTAATTTTGTTTAAACAATTATATCACACTTTCTGTAAATCCAATAAACTTCCTTTCACTTCTCAAATATCACTGTGTGTGTCTCCTATATGATATATTTAACTGACATTTTTTATTACAACAACCAACGATTTATATAGGAAAATCATGACGATTAGCAAGGTTTCCCAAACTTTTGCATCCCACTGTATATAAAAGTACGGTACTTTCATTCATCATTTATTTTGGGGCCACCTGACCACTCTGTGACTGGGCCACTCCTCATGGTGTTGCCACCTCCCCACTCTGTCACTGGGCCACTGTGTTGACTCCTCATGCTGTTGCCGCCTCACCACTCACTGCTATTGTCCCTGTTTGGCCTTGTTAACATCACAATTTATTTTACCCTTCTTCTGATCTGTCAGAAGGATGGAAAATGAGAAACACAACGGATCCTGTGTTTAGAGCATCTGTGAGGCCTGTATCACACGGTCCTTATTTTGCATCAGGATTGGATAATGATTTGAAAATCAAAAGCAGGAGTGGAAACAAAATACAGGAGACATGCAAATGTTCCATTCATGTGTCATCTCTGTTTTTGATCCACTCCTGTTTTTTTGGGCCTTAGCAATACTGATGGATTACCGAGTAAATGCTGACCGTGTGAAGGGCAATGCTCAAAAGACAGAATACATTTTTGGGGGGATGTTCTAATGACAGATGAGAAGAAGAACAAAATAAGCAATGATGTCAATGCAAACTTACTTCTGACACCCTCTCCAGGTGGACACTACTTGTTTCAGCGTGTAACAGAACAGGTTCTGTAGAAATCTATGTGGAATCAGCTTATGATGGTGTAAAAGCAGTGCCCTCTTTCACTCTATAGTAGAATCTTGGGCCACTGCACGGTTCTTTATACCTGACTTTATACCTGCTCTTTATAGCTAACATTGACCTGTAAGGCTGAGTTCACACTTGAAGTGTAAAGTGATTCTAAGAGTGACGCCTGTCATCTGCATGTCATACTGACTCACAGTACTGTTTCACTAGCACAGCGGACTCCCCATGCATGTTTCTGCAATGCACCATGTTCTACACTACTACTATGCAGGCTCTCAGCAGCCAGGAAATAGCTGTTTTTTAAAGCGATTCATCATGAATAAATTTGGATTGAATCAAATCTTTTTAGGAAATTTGGTGAACCTTCCAAATTGAATTTTTGAGAAATTCGCTCTTTATGTGTTTACGATAAAGGAGGTCAATATCACAGAGCTTAGAGATGGTGCCCAGCTTTAATGTAAACAGCGCCACTAGTGTAATGCCTCAGCTATTTACGTCAGACATGACACTATGCTGTTTGAGTAAGTCAAATGCATGGTGTATATTTAAGTACAGTACTTTAAATAAAAAAAGATTTCCCATTTCCACCGTGCAATCAAAGCAAATGGACAACGTGAATGGCTCACTATTCAATATTCCTTGTCTAAGAGGGTTTTTAATAAAGCATATCAGCTAATGAACTCCTTATGATGTCCTGTACCTGCATCAAGATTTTTCTATATTTCTATGTATTGTTTTTAAGCTCCAGATGTTTGCATTGGATAATACTCTGTGACTGCAATCATCTAGAAGTCTAATTTCTCTCTCCTGATTCAGGTTTCAACAATCAAGTGTTTTGCATTTCAATTCTACTTTTCTTGCTCCCTCATCATGTATTCAAGTAGAAGGAGTTCCTTCAAATATTCTGTTTGGAATAGAATACCTGCTGTAACAAGTGAAAATTTCATCTGATTATTCTTTAGACATTTTGCTGCACAATCACCAAAATAAATTCTATTCTTCTCCTCTATTCCTTAGAAAGATACAATGTGATGTAATCGCTGAGTGACAATTGTAGAAATTGCACAGACATTTGTACGTGTTTTGTATTCCTTGGTGGTTGTACTTCAATGACTGTTGGTAAAATGGTTAAAACAGTTGTTCAGGATTTAACTATTGATCACCTATTTGATCGATAGGGGTCCAACACATGACCATCTTGCCGATCAGCTGTTTCAGGGTAGCTCCGGTGCTCGAAATCGGTGCCGAAACTGCAACGCTCCTTGTGTTGTGTAGTGGGGAAGCTGGTTACTGTAGCTTTGCACTCATTAAATCCTGGACTACTCCTTTAACATTTAAAGGCTATAGAGTACAATTTGCTAGGAGCTTGTGTTATTATCCAAACTCCACTTTTCATTGACCATTATACGGTAGTTTTCTTCCTCAATAAAATATATGTTTGTGGTAGAAATATATAAATATATTATAACCACATAAATATGTACTAATATGGTTAATTTCAGTTTTATTTATACACTGCTTACATAGCGCTGTAGCATACATATTCATAATTCAAATGATACCTTTGTTCTTTTGTTCTGACATTCACCAGCATTAAAAACGCTGTATTATTCATATGCAAATGAGGGCTTGCAAATACCCAGGGGTGTAATTCGGGCGTAAGTGCCCAGGCCACTCATCCTTCTTCTCACATAACCCCTCCTCAGCCTGTTGCTTGGCCCGCCCTGTAAGCCCCTTACATAAGCAGTGTATAAGGTCAAATTGTGGTGACAAACTCTTTTTAAGTATGGGGAGATTGAAACCAGGTGGACAAGTATAAAACTCAACAACATTTTGGCAATATAAGTTTACACTTCAATCCAAATAGTACAAAGAATACTTTTTTTGCTGTATGCACTACTATGGCCTGGGACTTCTAATTGTAGAGACTGCTGGAATATACAATGCCATACTACAATAGTTGACTTGGTGGTTTATGTCAGTGGTGTCTCTTGGGTGATCTTAGCAGGTACGATGTTACACAAGGGTAGGATTTCTTCTCTTATTTAAAGTGATGCTGTGGCGGGCAATGGAGGATGTGTCATCATGGCTGCTGTAGAATTATTCGCTGATTGCTAAGGCTGTAAATGTTTATTTCTTAGCTTTAGCTTGCAGAGAACAACTGTGTGATTGGCTTCGCCTGGCCACTTCAGCCAAACTGAAGACTATGTTGATTTTCTGTTGATGATGGGATGTTTTTATCCACAATGTAGACAGATTGGTGGGAGAAGATAGGCAGCAACAAGAATGAATTGACCCCACCAGAGCGTCTAGCTTGGGGGGAGACATGGGGGCAATGACACCATTGTTAGGCAGATAAGTTAAAGGTTTAGGGGCCTTGTTTCTCTTCCCTGTATCTCTTTTCCCGCCCTTTTTTCTATTTTAGGTAAAATCACCTCAGAAATGTCTTACCTGCATTCCAGAAGTTTCCAGCTGCTGCGTGTCAAGAAGGCAGCTGATTGGTTGCTGCTTGTTGCTGGGGGAGATTTCCAGCTCCCTGATTTGTTGCTGGATTATCGGCGGGAATCTGTTCCCCTTTATATTTCCAGGTTCGGCGGAGCTGGCTCAGAAGTGCCTGGAGAGCTGTCCAGCGTCCCACCCCCCCTTCCCCTAATTTTTCACTGTGTCACCTGTCGCTGGGCTATATTAGAGGGGTAGTGTCGCTCAGCTCATGCTGAGTGGATCTTGGTCTTTATATGGTTAATTTATTATTGGTCTTATGGTATCGGTTATGATGGTATTTTAAAATAATTTATTTATTTAACGTATGGTTGTAAAATATTTTTAAGTGACCCTTAATAAAGCACAGCGGCCATTTCCTCCACTATGTTGTTGATGTCAATTATTTATTTAGGAATAAGTCAGTATTAGAGTGTGTCATTTGCCCCCATGCCACAGGTTTGCAAGAAATGTTAGTCTAGTGATGTTCATGATGCATTTAAATGTTGCTTCATGTAGAATATTGTTTTACTGAGAGCTTCATAGAAGTGCCTTGTTGACTCAGCGCAACATACATATGTTCTCAGTGCTGGAGTAGAGCTCCCGCTGCAGCTCATGCTGGAGGAATTTTGTTAAACAGAAAATGGTGCTGTGTTGAGTGTAAGTATTTGTAAGTGTGTAGTTCTTCTGTTCTCTATGATTTTTTTAATTAATGGGGCTGTGCAATGGCATAACTTTTGACTCCCAGCATTCCTGCCTATCAGTTATCTGAAGGGGTCGCAGCACTAGAGCAAAAGCTGTGTTCTCCTCAATATTTACCTGTATGTTGTCTGCCTAGTATGGGTGGTGCAATGACAGTGGAGTCCACTCTAAACTCATCTAACATTTAGTTAATTAATACACTTTGTCATGAGAGCAGTGCTGTGCAATCTCACAAGATGTTATCAAACCTCTAGAGAGGTTGCAGATCACATCACAACCACTGGTAGTCGAGTGTAACACATTTAGCTCAGTTACTCATCCGGCCGCCTGTTTGTTTGGAGGACTGTTGAGGGTTGGGGTCTTCACAATGGCAGATCTTTGAAATGCACTAAGTACTGTACATTACTATAGTACATCTTCTCTCACTGACTGTCCTTACAAAACCTTGCCTGGAAAAGACTGACTTTAGACCAGAGAAAAACTATTATCCATTGTTATCAGCCACTATGGCTGACCCCCAATTTTATTTTCTGTTATTAGCCACTGTGGGACAGGTGAATACAATCTATTGCTCCCTGTTATCAGCTATTTCAAAACCTGCTGACCCCACAGTGACAATTTCACAGGTTGGACTGTTCTGGAAGCCACCTGACTGTTCCTTATGAACTAAGCTGCTCAGAGAGGACTATTTAGGGTTTTCTAGAAGCCATATTGATATTCATATAACCTCATGATGATGTTTCTAGACAGTGCTCTGTCAGAAGATATGACTGAGGCATGGAATTCCTGTACAGACAGCAAACTGCTAAAACAATGGACTAAAGTAGGTGGATCCATATGGATTGCAAGTGAGGTGGCAGAACTCTGTGTAGACTACATGGCCAGCTCACTTATTGAATGGAGGAGAAAGATTTTGTCGGGGCCTTATGTCTGGTTATGTATCCTTCAAGAATTCATGGACAATCGTCTGTAAACTTCTTGTGTTATTCTGTGAGCTTCACTGAATAAATAAATTGTGCAGACATTCCAGAAACAGAACCTGGAATATGCTGGGGAAGGGAGGATGCCATGGACTTTTCATATATTGCTCATGGACCTTTTGGAGGCTGTTGGATTGAGGTAGAAGAATGTATGGGGGCTGGTAATTATTCACATTCCTACATGCCAATGGCTGGATAATTGATCAGAGGGAATGATAAAAGTAGAGGAAATGGGGATTGGTAGTTGCAGTTGGGGGCCCCATGTGATGGTCTCCTGGTCTGGGAGATGTGTTAAAGGGGTTCTGTACTTTCATTTAACTGATGATCTATCCTCTGGATAGATCATCAGCTTCTGATCGGCTGGGGTCCGACACCCGGGACCCCCGCCGATCTGCTGTTTGAGAAGGCAGCGGTGCTCCAGCAGCGCCGCGGCCTTCTCACTGTTTACGACTAGTCACAACTAGTATCAGTAGCGTGGGCGCGGCTAAGCTCCATTCAAGTGAACAGAGCTTATCCCCGTCCAAGCTAGTTGATACTAGTCGTGACGCGCCGTAAACGGTGAGAAGGCCGCGGAGCTGCTGGAGCGCCGCTGCCTTCTCAAACAGATGATCGGCGGGGGTCCCGGGTATCAGACCCCCGACAATCATAAGCTGGTGATCTATCCAGAGGATAGATCATCAGTTCAATAAAAATGCAGAACCCCTTTAAGGCCATCCTCTGAGATATCCTTGTAATATTGGACTATAAATAAAAGTGTTGAGCTCCATCTGCAAGATCTGGCTGCTGTATGAAGGACCCTTGAGTCATCCCTTCGTGACAAACTGGTCATGATATGTTATTATGAGAATAAATACATCAGCTTAGCAGATGGTATCACACATGATAGGATTAGATGCACAGCCCAGCAAACAGTATCACACATTATAGAATTAGATACAGCAGCTCAGAAAACAGTATCACAAACGATAGGATTAGATACACCAGACAGCTGACAGCATAATACATAATAGGATTATATTCAGCATTTTAGCAGATGGTATCACACATAATGGGATTAAATACAACAACTAAGCAGGCAGTATTACACATGACAGGATTTTATACATAGCTCAGCAGATTATTACACATGGTAAGATTAGATACACAACTCAGTAGATGGCATCGCATACAGTAGTTTAGCAGATTGCATCACACATGATAAGATTAGATACATGATTTAGCAAACAGTATCACACATGATAGGATTAGATACAGCAGCTCAGTAGGTAGTATCACACATGGCAGAATTAGATACACAGCCCAGCAGACAGTATCACAGAGAATATGATTAGACACAGATGCTCTGCAGACAATATCATACATGATAGAATTAGATACAGAAGCAACAACACTGAACAGATAGATAAGCAATGGAAAAGGAAAAAAAGCCCTTTGACAGTAATTAGTTTTAGAATTTTAATTCCATTGCCCGGTCTTGACCTTATGACCCTGTGTTCACGTATTAGCTAGTAACACAATGCGCCACCTGCGGTCTAAACAGTTGCATTAGAGACACATTTGTAAAGTTGATATATTGTGTTGGAATTACATATCTGGCCATGTTGATATAAATTAACTGTTAAGTATGGACACTAGTGTTGAGGAATTCGAAGCATCCCAAGCACAAATCGATCCGATGTTTAGGAAAAATTTGATTTGCCATGAAGCCGAATTTCCTTGCTCTTCTTGGTTACAAATACATTTTTCCTAAAATTGTGGCTGAAAATAAAAAAAACTATACTCACCTGATTCACTTGAATGCAGAGAGAGGCCATTCGCTCCCGTCACTGGTGACGTCACTGTGTGTCTTTACGCTCACTGTAGGTCCATTCTAAACATAACAGTGTGCCATTGCGTACTGCTGGTAGCATTCTGTTGCACCTGGTAGCCTGTGTCACATAGCCTGTTATAGGTGGGGCTTACAGCCTTATCATCTCTCCTACTAACTGAGTGATTTCACTATGGAGGTATGTGGGAGCTTGGCTGTAAGTTGTATCTTAGCACCTCTCAGACCGAGTTCATACTCCGTAGGTAGTCTAGTGGTAGGAACCCATGCCACACTGAGATACCTTGACAGTGGTGCAAAAGGGCTCCGATTTGTTCCTGATAGGAAAACATTGGCTAAAATCTCAGTTCTTAACATCAACTTGAGGGGTTAGTCAGTGTTGTCAGTTGCATATCATTGTGGTGCACCTTTCGCAGTGATTTATGTATTTTTATATTCGCATCCACACATTATCCCATCTTGTGTAGGATGCCATTGTGGTGCATGTGGTCCGCTGCCGACATCCTCCATTGTATGCATTTTTGCTGGGGATTACCGTTAGCAACGGATCACATGCGGAGGAATTTCTCCCCCGGTTATCAACACACCACAGTATTTGGGGTTTTTGAGCATTTCCTCCCCATTTATGCCACTTTATTTCATTTATTTATCACTGCAAGTTCTCATGAACACGACCATTGGACGTTTTGCAGTCTGCAAATTGTGGATCCGTAAAACATGGATACCGGGTTTGTGCATTCCACATTATGCGGAACAGAACAGCCGGCCTATAATAGAACAGTCCTATCCTTGACTGTAATGCCGACAATAATGCGACATGTTCTATCATTTTGAAGAATGGCCATGCGGACCTATAGACACGAAATGCACATGGAGTAATGTTTGGTACAGACATGGAAAAAATAATAAGTTAGTGTGCAGGAGCCCCCCAGAATCAGTTACACTGGTGGGCCCTAAATACCCCAGTCCGACACTGCTTCTGTCAGTTTGGACGCTTCTACAACTAGTTTTTTTTTTTTTTTTTCCAGGGCCACTTTAAGTTCCCAAACCCTTCTGTCCTGTGTGGGGGGGCCTGGTTTGATCCTTGCTATGGGGCTCTTACATTTCTATGTACGCCACTGACACAACCCCTTAAATACTTAATTTTTCTTCATCTTGAAAGATAAAAAGATATTGGTTGCTGTATGTCCAAAGTAAAACCAGTTTATTCACCCACAATTTCTGAATGCTGCTGCTTCTACTCAAAGCTAACATCTGCAACTTGCACATCATGTATGCCTCCATAACCTATTTAAATTACCCCATTGACTGGTCTCCCTCACACCATTTCCTTTTTGGTGATGGTAAGCACCGTTTCCAGAGGTGTAATACAACCTTCCTTTCCTTCTACCTAACTGTGGCATAGGTGAGTCCAGTACAGTGGATTTAGTCCTCTTGTCTAGAGATTTACAATCTATGGAATTCTTAATCTGATGCATAGTCTTTACTTACCATATGGCGATGGAGATGTATATGACTTGGTACACTTTTGCCTGTAAGATCCTTTATCTGTGTTTACACCTTAATGTTGGATCAGATACACGTCGATAACAGTCCTCTGATATGCACTACGATACCGGTAATCGCTGTTCCCACCTCCAGTCTATATATTTGATCATAGGTATATCATAATGAAGCTCCACAACTCCAGGGGATATTACAGCGGAATTTTTTGACCTATAAAATAACTGTAGATAAAGCTAGTCAATTTTGCACATAGCTAGTCATCTTCACTTAATATCAGTATTACGTCAGTTATTGTATTATTTTCCTTTGCTTTTCTGTATCTTTTATGTATTATCTTTTGTTTTATTTCGCACTATCAGTGTCTGATAAGGGCCGGCACACCGAAAACGTTAACACATGTACTATCGCTTTACTTGATTACACAAGTACTGTCGCTTTACTTGATTGTTGTCCGCAATAAAATAAGTAAACTTGGATCAATTGCTGTGATTTATTATTACTACAAATTGGGGTGGGAACCCTATACACAGCATACAGTGCACAGAGTGCGACAAAGATTTCTGATCAGGAGTAATCCGCTGTTAGACTTCTCTGGCATCGGCTTGTCTCCCTGAGAACAAAAGAATCAGGCAGATTAATTCCAATGTATTCAATCCTTATCTCCCTCAACATCTGCAATTAAGGAGAGTATCGAGGCCCCATACACATTAGGCTACAGTCACACAACGGTGCCCACTAGATTTGATCACTGGGTTGTAGAAAATACACTCACCTAAAGAATTATTAGGAACACCTGTTCTATTTCTCATTAATGCAATTATACAGTCAACCAATCACATGGCAGTTGCTTCAATGCATGTAGGGTTGTGGTCCTGGTCAAGACAATCTACTGAACTCCAAACTGAATGTCAGAATGGGAAAGAAAGGTGATTTAAGCAATTTTGAGCATGGCATGGTTGTTGGTGCCAGACGGGACGGTCTGAGTATTTCACAATCTGCTCAGTTACTGGGATTTTCACGCACAACCATTTCTAGGGTTTACAAAGAATGGTGCGAAAAGGAAAAACATCCGGTATGTGGCAGTCCTGTGGGCGAAAATGCCTTGTTGATGCTAGAGGTCAGAGGAGAATGGGTCGACTGATTCAAGCTGATAGAAGAGCAACGGTGACTGAAATAACCACTCGTTACAACCGAGGTATGCAGCAAAGCATTTGTGAAGCCACAACACGCACAACCTTGAGGCGGATGGGCTACAACAGCAGAAGACCCCACCGGGTACCACTCATCTCCACTACAAATAGGAAAAAGAGGCTACAATTTGCACGAGCTCACCAAAATTGGACTGTTGAAGACTGGAAAAATGTTGCCTGGTCTGATGAGTCTCGATTTCTGTTGAGACATTCAAATGGTAGAGTCCGAATTTGGCATAAACAGAATGAGAACATGTATCCATCATGCCTTGTTACCACTGTGCAGGTTGGTGGTGGTGGTGTAATGGTGTGGGGGATGTTTTCTGGGCACCCTTTAGGCCCCTTAGTGCCAATTGGCCATCGTTTAAATGCCACAGGCTACCTGAGCATTGTTTCTGACCATGTCCATCCCTTCATGACCACCATGTACCCATCCTCTGATGGCTACTTCCAGCAGGATAATGCACCATGTCACAAAGCTCGCATCATTTCAAATTGGTTTCTTGAACATGACAATGAGTTCACTGTACTAAAATGGCCCCCACAGTCACCAGATCTCAACCCAATAGAGCATATTTAGGATGTGGTGGAACGAGAGCTTCATGCCCTGGATGTGCATCCCTCAAATCTCCATCAACTGCAAGATGCTATCCTATCAATATGGGCCAACATTTCTAAAGAATGCTATCAGCACCTTGTTGAATCAATGCCACGTAGAATTAAGGCAGTTCTGAAGGCAAAACGGGGTCCAACACTGTATTAGTATGGTGTTCCTAATAATTCTTTAGGTGAGTGTATATAGTGCTGAGATCAGCCCAAACAGTTCAATATACTAAACACACCAAAAAATAGAAATAAACACATACATGTATAAACATAGAAAGTCTTTATTAAATGTACATTACTTGTAACATGTATAAAAACAGCAGCAAGGAAGGGGGAAACCTTTAGTGAGGAAAAAAAACAACCCTAGAGAGGGCTGAGGGGTCAACACACAAGGGCATACAGATTGTAGAAAGAAAACACACAGAAAAAAGCCAATGAAGTAATGAAAGCCACCAGACATGTGAATCCGATGATAGGGCAAAATACCAGGCTTATATGTGGAATAAAATAGCGATAACTACCCCAAGGTGGGTGTGGATCCCTCCCTCAGCCGCCTCTTCCCGACATCGTTTCGCCAGTGACACCTGCCTTCTTCTGGGTATAGGAAACAATTACAAAAACTCCTCCTTTTATAGCGTCTTCCCAAGAGGTTAATGAAATGAAATTGCTGCAAGGTGTGTCACCTTGCCCTCCTCATTATCATGTGATTCGGTATGCGACATCTTATTGGAAGGGATTGTCCAGGACACACCTTGCAGCAATTTCATTTCATTAACCTCTTGGGAAGATGCTATAAAAGGAGGAGTTTTTGTAATTGTTTCCTATCCCCAGAAGAAGACAGGTGTTACTGGCGAAACGACGTTGGGAGGAGGCGGCTGAGGGATCCACATGCACCTTGGGGTAGTTATTTTGCCCTATCATCGGATTCACATGTCTGGTGGCTTTTATTATTTCATTGGCTTTTTTCTGTGTGTTTTGTTTCTGCAATCTGTATGCCCTTGCGTGTTGACCCCTCAGCCCTCTCTAGGGTTGTTTTTGTTCCTCACTTAAAGTTTCCCCCTTCCTTGCTGCTGTTTTTATACATGTTACAAGTAATGTACGTTTAATAAAGACTTTCTATGTTTATACATGTATGCATTTAGTTCTATTTTTTGGTGTATTTAGTCACAGAGCGATGTAAACCGGCTTTCTTTTTATTTTTTATTTTATTTAAACAATAAACAGTAAAACATCAAAATTATTATTTCCATTTTCTTAAGCCTTACCCCCCAATTCCCTCCCAAACTCCCACCCCTTTGCGATGCGTCTCCCACCCCCGTCAAAAAAAGACTGAACCGGGATAGTGAGGAGGTTGAGGCGGGAAAATTAAAAATTCCATTCCCCCCATACCATAAACCATTTATCCTCAGAGTTTATTTATATGTGTGTATATATATATATATATATATATATATATATATACATATACACAGTACAGACCAAAAGTTTGGACACATCTTCTCAATCAAAGAGTTTTCTTTATTTTCATGACTATGAAAATTGTAGATTCACACTGAAGGCATCAAAACTATGAATTAACACATGTGGAATAATATACATAACAAAAAAGTGTGAAACAACTGAAAATATGTAATATTCTAGGTTCTTTAAAGTAGCCACCTTTTGCTTTGATTACTGCTTTGCACACTCTTGGCATTCTCTTGTTGAGCTTCAAGAGGTAGTCACCTGAAATGGTTTTCACTTCACAGGTGTGCCCTGTCAGGTTTAATAAGTGGGATTTCTTGCCTTATAAATGGGGTTGGGAACATCAGTTGCCTTGTGGAGAAGTCAGGTGGATACACAGCTGATAGTCCTACTGAATAGACTGTTAGAATGTGTATTATGGGAAAGAAAAAAAAAGCAGCTAAGTAAAGAAAAACTAGTGGCCATCATTACTTTAAGAAATGAAGGTCAGTCAGTCTGAAAGATTGGGAAAACTTTGAAAGTGTCCCCAAGTGCAGTCACAAAAACCATCAAGCGCTACAAAGAAACTGGCTCACATGTGGACCGCCCCAGGAAAGGAAGACCAAGAGTCACCTCTGCTGCGGAGGATAAGTTCATCCGAGTCACCAGCCTCAGAAATCGCAGGTTAACAGCAGCTCAGATTAGAGACCAGGTCAATGCCACACAGAGTTCTAGCAGCAGACACATCTCTAGAACAGCTGTTAAGAGGAGACTGTGTGAATCAGGCCGTCATGGTAGAATATCTGCTAGGAAACCACTGCTAAGGACAGGCAACAAGCAGAAGAGACTTGTTTGGGATTGGACATTAGACCAGTGGAAATCTGTGCTTTGGTCTGATGAGTCCAAATTTGAGATCTTTGGTTCCAACCACTGTGTCTTTGTGCGACGCAGAAAAGGTGAGTGGATGGACTCTACATGCCTGGTTCCCACCGTGAAGTATGGAGGAGGAGGTGTGATGGTGTGGGGGGTGCTTTGCTGGTGACACTGTTGGGGATTTATTCAAAATTGAGGGCATACTGAACCAGCATGGCTACCACAGCATCTTGCAGCGGCATGCTATTCTATCCGGTTTGCGTTTAGTTGGACCATCATTTACAAACCGGATTCCAGAAAAGTTTAGACACTATACAAATCGTGAATAAAAACTGAATGCAATTATGTGGAGGTGCCAACTTCTAATATTTTATTCAGAATAGAACATAAATCAGGGAACAAAAGTTTAAACTGAGAAAATGTACCATTTTAAGGGAAAAATGTGTTGAATCAGAATTTCATGGTGTCAACAAATCCCCAAAAAGTTGGGACAAGGCCATTTTCACCACTGTGTGGCATCTCCCCTTCTTCTTACAACACTCAACAGACATCTGGGGACCGAGGAGACCAGTTTCTCAAGTTTAGAAATAGGAATGCTCTCCCATTCTTGTCTAATACAGGCCTCTAACTGTTCAATCGTCTTGGGCCTTCTTTGTTGCACCTTCCTCTTTATGATGCACCAAATGTTCTCTATAGGTGAAAGATCTGGACTGCAGACTGGCCATTTCAGTACCCGGATCCTTCTCCTACGCAGCCATGATGTTGTGATTGATGCAGAATGTGGTCTGGCATTATCTTGTTGAAAAATGCAGGGTCTTCCCTGAAAGAGATGACGTCTGGATGGGAGCATATGTTGTTCTAGAACCTGAATATATTTTTCTGCATTGATGGTGCCTTTCCAGACATGCAAGCTGCCCATGCCACACGCACTCATGCAACCCCATACCATCAGAGATGCAGGCTTCTGGACTGAGCGTTGATAACAACTTGGGTTGTCCTTGTCCTCTTTGGTCTGGATGACATGGCGTCCCAGATTTCCAAAAAGAACTTTGAATCGTGACTCGTCTGACCACAGAACAGTCTTCCATTTTGCCACACTCCATTTTAAATGGCCCAGTGAAAACGCCTGAGCTTGTGGATCTTGCTTAGAAATGGCTTCTTCTTTGCACTGTAGAGTTTCAGCTGGCAACGGCGGATGGCACGGTGGATTGTGTTCACTGACAATGGTTTCTGGAAGTATTCCTGAGCCCATTCTGTGATTTCCTTTACAGTAGCATTCCTGTTTGTGGTGCAGTGTCGTTTGAGGGGCCCGGAGATCAGGGGCATCCAGTATGGTTTTACGGCCTTGACCCTTACGCACAGAGATTGTTCCAGATTATCTGAATCTTCGGATGATGTTATGCACAGTTGATGATGATAGATGCAAAGTCTTTGCAATTTTTCGCTGGGTAACACCTTTCTGATATTGCTCCACTATCTTTCTGCGCAACATTGTGGGAATTGGTGATCCTCTACCCATCTTGGCTTCTGAGAGACACTGCCACTCTGGGAAACTCTTTTTATACCCAATCATGTTGCCAATTGACCTAATTAGTGTTAATTGGTCTTCCAGCTCTTCGTTATGCTCAAATTAACTTTTTCCAGCCTCTTATTGCTACTTGTCCCAACTTTTTGGGGATTTGTTGACACTGTGAAAATTTGAATCAACGTATTTTTCCTTTAAAATTATACATTTACTCTGATTAAACGTTTGATCTGTCATCTACATTCTATTACAAATAAAATATTGACATTTGCCATCTCCACATCATTGCATTCAGTTTTTATTCACAACTTGTTTAGTGTCCCAACTTTTTGGGAATCCGGTTTGTATTTTTCAACAGGACAATGACCCCAAACACACCTCCAGGCTGTGTAAGGGCTATTTGACCATGAAGGAGAGTGATGGGGTGCTGCGCCAGATGACCTGGCCTCCACAGTCACCGGACCTGAATCCAATCGAGATAGTTTGCAGTGAGCTGGACCACAGAGTGAAGGCAAAAGGGCCAACAAGTGCTAAGCATCTCTGGGAACTCCTTTAAGACTGTTGGAAGACCATTTCAGGTGACTACCTCTTGAAGCTCATCAAGAGAATGCCAAAAGTGTGCAAAGCAGTAATCAAAGCAAAAGGTGGCTGTCACGGATGATCCGCGAGAATATTGAACTGTCCTCCCAATATTTCAATATTACTCTGCCTTATTAAACAGTAATTATTTCCCTAGGCCCCAGAACCTACAATTTGATTATTCAGAGCGTCTCCTTCTGTCCTTATGTTGTACCCTGAGATATCACAGCTAGGTGTGAAGACGGCACCTGGGGGGAGCCGATTGGTGTCGCTGCCATAAGGGTCTGTAAGATAACTTGATTCAGACGGCCGGCACCAAGGTTCCCAGATTGACACATGAATCTGAGATATGATTTTTACCTTTTAAAGAGAGACCATGCATCTTACGGACGTAAAAATTACATCATCGTGTCACTCAGAATTCACTGGACGTTTACATAGGACAAACATAACTCTAAGATGTACCCAGGTAAAGTTATGGTGTTACCCCATCATAGAACCAGTTATAATAGTAATATTTGGTATCCCTGAACTCCATATTTTGTGGGGAATGTGAATATGTGCTTGTTACTTGTGTACAGCGGAGACATCCCACGATATGGCACATGCCATATTTCAGAACTGACATTCACCTCAGGAATACAGCCTGCCCAGCAGGCGGACTCTCAATTCCCCGCCTTGATTCTAGGACCCTTTATAACACAGACCTAGCATCTGCTAAAGGAGTTCTCCACTTTTAACAACACCTAAAGAGGGCCTCAGCCAGAGAACCTGTGGGCTGTAGGCATATTACACTGGACAAAGGCTTCTTGGACTTTACCCCTGCAACGGACTATTTCACCAACAGACATCTTTTCTGCGGAAACTAAGTATTTTCTTTCTTTTCTCCCTTTTGTTTATTGGACTATACTTTCCTTGAGTATTGTGTTAATAATTACTGTGCATCGTGATAATTTGTATTGTATATAGATATATAATAAATGACCTCCAAGTCATTTCTCTAGCCATATGCCTGTTTTCAAACACTGCAAAAACTTACCCTAGCCTCTCCGAAGGGAAAGCTACTCGGTTGTGTTATCTAGATAGTGGGTTCTTTGCTCCCATAAATTGCAAGGTGGTGGCAGTTAAACTACCCTGTGTGTAGTTCCGGTCGCAGTTCGTCGCACGCTTACTGGCGGTCAATCGGCGGTCCACTCCCTGCGCTTTCAGCCTATCGACTGTACGGACTCAAGTTAGACTGTCGGTGTGCTGAAAGTGGCTGGGAGGCCTGTTTGCGGATTGACCACTAGGGGCGCTGTGACGGTTTCGTGACGTATTGTGGCCGCGGCGGTCGCAGTTCGTCACATAACTTTGAAGAACCTAGAATATGACATATTTTCAGTTGTTTCACACTTTTTTGTTATGTATATAATTCCACATGTGTTAATTCATAGTTTTGAGGCCTTCAGTGTGATATAGTCATGAAAATAAAGAAAACTCTTTGAATGAGAAGGTGTGTCCAAACTTTTGGTCTGTACTATATATATATATATATATATATATATATATATATTTCATATCTTTTAATCATTTAATGAGATTTAACCATGTATTTATACTTGGAGTATTGGATGAGAACCAATCCTGTGCCATCAAAAGACTCGCCAAAAACATTATTTGGACAGTTAGGCCCCTTTCACACGGGCATTGCGTGTGAGGGCCGAATAGGAAGCCGGTACGTCGTGGGAAAATGCGCAATTTTTCTGCTCGAGTGCAAAATGTTTTAATGCATTTTGCGCGAGCGTGAGAACAATCTGCATGTTTGGTACCCAGACCCGAACCCGGACTTCTTCACAGAAGTTCAGGTTTGGGTTAGGTGTTGTGTAGATTTTATTATTTTCCCTTATAACATGGTTATAAGGGAAATAATAGCATTCTTAATACAGAATGCTTAGTAAAATAGGGATGGTGGGGTTAAAAAAAAAAAAAACTTAACTCACCTCATCCACTCTTCTTCTTTGATGGCAGGAGGAAAAGGACCTGTGGTGACAAAGATAAATCATTTCAGAACTTTTTCCACCTTTAATGTGACCTATAAACTGTACCACTTAATTGAAAAACAAACTGAAATCTTTTAGGTGGAGGGAACAAAAATAAAAAAATAAAATAATGTTGTTGCATAAGTGTGCACACCCTCTTATAACTGTGGATGTAGCTGTTTTCTGAATTAATCAATTACATTCAAAATCATGTTACATAGGAGTCAGCATACACCTGCCATCATTTAAAGTGCCTCTGATTAACCCCAAATAAAGCTCAGCTGCTCTAGTTGGTCTTTCCAGATTTTTTTTGGGTCGCATCCCACAGCAAAAGCCATGGTCCACAGAGAGCTTCCAAAACATCAGAGGTATCTCATTGTTAAAAGGTATCCGCCAGGAGAAGTGACATTACCAAGAACTGGACGTACCTCTAAAATTGATGAAAAGACGAGAAGAAAACTGGTCTGGGAGGCTACCAAAAGTCCTACAGCAACATTAAAGGAACTGCAGGAATATCTGGCAAGTACTGGCTGTGTTGTACATGTTGTACATGTGACAACAATCTCCCGTATGCTTCATATGTCTGGGCTATGGGGTAGAGTGGCAAGACGAAAGCCTTTTCTTACGAAGAAAAACATCCAAGCCAAGTTACATTTTGCAAAAACACGTCAGAAGTCTCCCAAAAGCATGTGGGAAAAGGTGTTATGGTCTGATGAAACCAAGGTTGAACTTTTTGGCCATAATTCCAAAAGATATGTTTGGCGCAAAAACAACACTGCACATCACCAAAAGAACACTATACCCACAGTGAACCATGGTGGTGGCAGCATCATAGTTAGGCTAGAGGGAATTATGAACAGTTCCAAATACCAGTCAACATTGTCTTTGAAGGTTCTCATTTATCCAGGTCATGGTATATCTGTAAAGAATAAATCAAGGCAACTGGACTTACTGTAGATTTCTTGAAAACGTTTCACTTGTTCTTCCAATGAGCTTTCATAATTCTGAGTGAATTGTGAAAGCTCGTTGGAAGAATGAGTGAAACGTTTTCAAGAAATCTACAGTAAGTCCAGCTGTCTTGATTTATTCTTTACAGATATACCAGTCAATATTGGCACAAAACCTTCAGGCTTCTGCTAGAAAGCTGAACATGAAGACCCAAAGCATGCATCCAAATCAACAAAGGAATGGCTTCATCATCTTCACCATAAGAAGATAAAAGTTTTGGAATGGCCCAGCCAGAGCCCAGACCTAAATCCGATTGAAAATCTGTGGGATAATCTGCAGAAGGCTGTGCACAGGAGATGCCCTTGCAATCTGAGAGATTTGGAGTGTTTTTGCAAAGAAGAGTGGGCAAATCTTGCCAAGTCAAAATGTGCCATGCTGATAGACTCATACCCAAAAAGACTGAGTGCTGTAATAAAATCAAAAGGTGCTTCAACAAAGTATTAGTTTACGGGTGTGCACACTTATGTAACCATATTATTTTATTTTTATATTTTTTCTTTCCTCTACCTAAAAGATTTCAGTTTGTTTTTCATTTGAGTTGTACAGTTTATAGGTCATATTAAAAGGTGGAAAAAGTTCTGAAATGATTTATCTTTGTCTTTTTTTTTCATCACAGAAACCTGACATTTTAACAGGGGTGTGTAGACTTTTTATATCCATTGTATGTATGAACAGCAGAACCTATCACACTGCCTAACACCCTGCACTGGAACCTATTAGCTACACTATAAATCAATCTAACCTACACTGACTATCTCCCCCTAACTATCTGAATTAGATATATAAGTTAACTATCTAATGTAATACAACAAAGTACAGAGCACAGTAATGACACTGCTGTCTCTTTCATAACTGCAATAAACTTTAGAAAATAGCTGCTGGGGAGGTTCTTATATAGTAAGGGGTAGGCAACTTTTCTATTGGTTGCTAGGGATGTTGCTAAGCTGTGACAAAGCCTTCTCATTGGCCTACAAGCTAGAAGAAGGGATGGATGATCACTCGATGTGTACTGTGTTAAAAACAAACAAAAAAAAGATTTAAATTTGCTATTTGAAAATTCGCGCTCAACACTAGCGTACAACAAAGGGACCCCTTTATTCCCAACCAATCTGTAACAGTACTCCAGGACTTAATAAGTAGCTTCACAGCCACTCTAATACCCTGTTGGAGATTGATTAATTGGCCAGATTCCAATAAAGTAAAGATATTATCATCTAAAGAAATCTTCACCAAGGTTCTGCAAAGTGGGCTTTTCTCCCATTCACAATATAGCCATAGCTGTGATGCTATAAAATAGCCCTTGAAACAGGGAAGATTTAATCCTCCCTGTTCCATCAGCTTATAAAAATGCTCCAATTTAAGCCTTACTGTCACGAGTTAGAGATCCAGCGACAGACCTCCGCATCGTCAAGCAAAAACATACAGCAATACGGTACAGTCACAACAGAGTTTATTGCAAAAACAGAATCCAAGGAGGGAAACAAAGGGAAATTAAGAGCTCTATGTACCGTCCGCACAGTGGGAGGAAAACCCCCACTGCGCCACTGTCTAGTAATACTCAAGAGGGGCGTGACTAAGCAACTCCAGGTATTCACTAGGGCCCCAGATGGTAGGGTTAGGCTTTGCCGCAAGGAGTTGCTATGTGCCAGTAATAAGCCCCCCAATGTGCCAGTAATAAGCCCCTTAATGTGCCAGTAATAAGCCCCCCCAATGTGCCAGTAATAAGCCCCCCCAATGTGCCAGTAATAAGCCCCCGAATGTGCCAGTAATAAGCCCCTAATGTACCAGTAATAAGCCCCCCAATGTGCCAGTAATAATCCCCCTCAATGTGCCAGTAATAAGCCCGCCATGTGCCAGTAATAAGCCCCCCCAATGTGCCAGTAATAAGCCCCCCAATGTGCCAGTAATAAGAGGCCCCCTTATTGTGCCTGTAAAAATATTGTAAAAAAAACCAAAACAAAAAAACACTTATACTTACCTCCATGTCAACGATGCGATGCAGGCCTCTTCCGGCCTGTGTCCTGCGCTGTATGGCTCAGGCTGCACGATTACATCATTGCGCCACCTGCGCCGGCCTCTGATAGGCTGTAGGCACTAGGCCGGCAGCCTATCAGAGGAAGGAGAAGGGACACGCCTCTACCTCCCCTGCACCGCCGCAGCACAGGCAGATTACTATGGAGATGAGCGCAATGGAAGCGCTCATCTCCCTGTACCCGACTGCGGCGGCTCACTTGGGGGGGAATTTTAGTTGGGGGGGGCACATGGGGGGGCACAACGTGATGTAGGGGGGGACGTGGCCGCCCCCCTGGCGACGCCACTGAGTAGAGGCCCTAAACATTAGGCATTCACCTGACAGAAAAGAACTTGTGATTATGTGGCTGGAGGTACATTAGGCGGTTACTGGATAAAAATTTTACTGTAGGCCAGTACAGGCCCCAAAAATTAGGCATTCACCTGACAGAAAAGAACTTGTGATTTTGTGGCTGGAGGTACATTAGGCGGTCACTGGATAAAAATTTTACTGTAGGCCACTGGAGTAGAGGCCCCAAACATTAGGCATTCACCTGACAGAAAAGAACAAGTGATTATGTAGCTGGAGATACATTAGGCGGTCACAGGATAACAATTTTACTGTTCGCCACTGGGGTACAGGCCCCAAAAATTAGGCATTTTCCTGACAGAAACAAACTAGTGATTATGTGGCCGGAGGTACATTAGGTGGACACTGGATAAAAATTTAACTGTCGTCCAGTACAGGTCCCAAAACGTAGACATTAACCTGACAGAAAACTATTTGTGACTTGATTATGTGCCTGAAGGTACTTTAGGCGGCCACTGGATTAAAATTTTAATGTAGGCAAGTACAGGCCCCAAATATTAGGCAGTTACATGACAGAAAAGGCCTTTTATGCCGCTGTATATACATAAGACAAGGACTATTCTTTGTTCTGGGTGGTGGCGGATATGTATAGGCTAGCATGAGGAAATTAAATTAAACGTCAACGTCACGGGTGTTGAATTCCTCCGAGATCCA
Source organism: Bufo gargarizans (assembly GCF_014858855.1). Lineage (NCBI taxonomy): Eukaryota > Metazoa > Chordata > Amphibia > Anura > Bufonidae > Bufo > Bufo gargarizans. Next base: position 291,474,132 of record NC_058081.1, on the reverse strand, counting down.
TGCCTCATTAGTTTTTAGAAATGTGAGCTAGGTGAGTGCAGTTATCGGTCACGATCCCCCCTGCTGCACTGAACATCCTTTTGTACAGGACACTTGACTAGGGGCAAGCCAAGAGGCAAATTCCATGGCAAATTGTGCCAGCTCTGGCCACAGGTCAAGCCTGGACACCTTGTAGTCCAGTGGTTCATTGCTTTTCAGAGCATCCACAGTCGACACCTGTCGGTCTAGGCATTCCCTGAGGCTGGATCTGTAGAGCGGCTGTTAATGGGTTGGCTGCAAGAATGATTTCATATCCAAAGTGACCAACACATCTTCAAACCACCCTCTTCTTGCATGCGTGGTAGAATTGCTACCCACAACTGTTTCTCTGTGCGTGGAAATTCCTCTGTTAGCGCCCACAACAGCAGAATGCAGCATCTCTTGAAGCAAGGCCTGGAAATGTTGCATTCTGACAGCCCTCTGCAATGCTGGTAACATGTCCACCATTTTGTGTTTGTACCGGGGGTCTAAGTACGTTGCCACCCAGTACTGGTCCTTGCCCATTATGCTTTTTATATGGGGGTCCCTCTTCAAACACTGGACCATGAAGGCCACCATTTGTACTAAATTGGAAGCGGTGGAATGGCCTGGCTCCTGCTCATCGCCCAGGAGAATGTCGTCCTTGGTCTCCTCCTCCCATCCACGGACAACACCAGGGATCCCAGAAAAGTTTAAAGCCTGCTCCTTCTCCTCCTCCTGCTCCCCCCAGGCACTATCCTCCTCTGACTCCTCTTCAGGCTTTTGCTGACTTGTCTCGGAGTAGCCCCCCCTGGGAATTCATTCAGCATTGCTCATCTTCCAGCTCCTGCTCCTCAACGGCTTGATCAATGACACGATGCAATGTACACTCCAGTAAGGAGGCATAAGGTATAATGTCACAGATGGTGCCCTGGCTGCGACTGACCAGGTTGGTGATCTCATCAAATGGTCGCAGAAGTCTGCATACGTTGCGCATGAGCAGCCATTGGCGCTGTGAAAAGAAACCAAGCTCCCCAGAACATGTCCTGCCGCAGAGTTCGTACAGGTAGTCGTTAATGGCAAGTTTCTGCTGGAGCAGCCTATCAAGCATATACAAGGTGGAGTTCCAGCGCGTCGGACAGTCAAAAATCAGACGTCTGACAGGCACGCGGTGTCGCAGCTGAACGTCAGCAAGGCGAGCCATGGCCGTGTAAGATCTTCTAAAATGGCCAGAGATTTTCCTGGCCTGCCGCAAGATGAACTAAACCCCGGGGTATTTGGCAAGGAATCGCTGCACAACTTATTTCAGGATGTGTGCATGCACTGCACATGTGTCATTTTGCCCTGTTTCAGCGCGCTCAGCAGATTGGCACCATTTTCGCACACCACTTTACCAACTGTCAAATTGAACGGGGTTAGCCACTGATCGTCCTTTGACCGCAGAGCTGAAAGCAGTGAAGGACCAGTGTGGCTCTTGGCTTCCAGGCACAACAGCCGCAGCTCAGCATGGCAACGTCTCGCCTTGCACGTCAAATAGATTCTGGGGAGCTTAGGGGGTGCAGTGGAAGAAGCGGTAGCAGTGGAAAAGGAGGATTCAGCCGAGGAGGAGACGGAGGATGAAGTAGGAGGAGGAGAAGAAGAAGAGGCAGGCCTGCATGCAATCCATGGTGGTAACATCAAATCCACATGGGTGCCACGGGTTACATGCTTGACAGCCATCAGAAGGTTTACCTAGTGGGCATTAAACATTATGTACCTTCCCTGCCCGTGTTTGCTAGACCACGTGTCTGTGGTCAGATGTATCTTGGCACCAACATTGTGTGCCAGAGAGATATTCACTTGCCGCTGAACGTGGCCATATACTGTAGCTCTGGGATGTCCTTTTGGGAGAAATATTTCCTCTCGGGGACCTTTCATTACGGTGTGCCAATGGCCACAAATTTTCTAAAGGCCTTCGAGTCCACCAGTTTATATGGCAGTAGTTGGCGGGCTAGCAGTTCCGACAAGCCAGCATTATCCAGGTTATCCAGGTTATCCAGCATTATCAACATTTTATGCTCGAACATTTGGGCCATGGAAGCCTGCCTTCTGCCAGATAAACTCGACGACAGCACGGTGGAAGGTGGAGTGGAGGACAAATGGGAGGAGAGAGGAGAACGAGAAGAAGAGGCACGATGTCGAGTGCTGAGAGTGTGGCTTTGTGGGTTATGACAGCGTTGCTCCTACTGGGCTCGGTGATAGGAGGCCAGGGGCCTTCTTAAGGCAGTCGTCTCTAGGTGAGTGTTGGGCTTACTGCGACTTATGCGTTGACAGCACAGGCTGCAGATGGCAACACTATTGTCAGCAGCTGACACGTTAAAAAAAGCCCACACTGCGGAGCCATGTTCCGGCGTCTTGGAAGCGCAAGATGTGACCATGCATGGTGGATGGCTCTCTCCAGATACATTTGCAGTCTGCTTTTTGCCTCCTGTGCACTGCGAGTTGGCTACCCTGTCTCTCCCTCTGAACTCCCCTCCTCTTCCTCTATTGTTGGCAACCACGTGACATCCATAGACACGTCATCATCGCCACCTTCACCACCACTGACATTAGAGATCTCTGAGTAGGCAGCAACAGCAGGGACCACCTTCCTTCGGCTGACCTGGGTGCTGTCGCCAGACCACTAGGTGGCGGCCGTTGCTACCTCCTCTTACTCATCCGATGCAAAGAATGGCTGCGCATCGGTAAGGTCTGGGAATGGATGGGAAAAAAAAATCCTCAGACTCGAGTGGAGGGGCTATGGTGGTGGTGGTGTCTTTGGGGGTACACACAGCAGAGAGTGAGGAGGGTGCTGTTACAGAGGATGAGGAGGGTGCAGAAGCGGAAGGCTGAGTGAGCCACTCAAACAACTCTGGTGCGTCCTTGACATAATCGCTAGTGACGAGCGGCAGGGGTCATATTCAAATTTGTGATATTTCGCAAATATTTTTTAAAATATTTGTCATATATTCGCGAATTCGTATATTTGTTATATTCTACATTCTTATTTTTTAAGTGAAAATCGGCAAGGTAATGATCGCGTAATATGTGAATATTGCGTGCTCAATATAGACGTGGGTCAAAAACAAATATATATAGCACTTTAGAATATAGTGCTATATATTTGATTTTAGAATATTCTTCATTTTTTCCATCTAAACACATGATTCCTCCCTGCTTCTTGCTTGTGGGTCAATCAGTCATTGGCCCACAACCATCTTAAGCAGGGAGGAATGACTTCAGAAGAAAAAAAAAGACTAATATTTTTTAAAAAAAATAATATATAGCACAATATTCGATATAGTGCTATATATTTGTTTTTTAGAATATTGGTCATTTTATTTCCATCTGAAGTGCCGATATTCTAAATTAAAATTTGCTATTTGAATATTTGCGCTCAACACTAATAATCGCATGCACATTCTCCAACTTCCCACTTAGGCTTGGGCCTGGTGCACCTGCCCTGGCTTGCCTCTTCCTCTGCCTGTCATTTTCAAACTGACCCTGTTCCAAAGTCCCTATAGAAGAACAGTATTTGTGGAAGCAGGTATATCGCAGGCCTCAATCAGTATTTGGTGGAAATAGGTATATCAATCCCCTTAACCAGTATTTTGTTGAAGCAGTTGTATCGCAGGCTTCAATAAATATTTGGTGGAAGCAGGCATTTCGCACCCCTCAATTTTTATTTTGTGGAAGCAGGTATATCGCACTGCTCAACCAATATTTTGCGGAAGCAGGTATATAGAACCCCTTAATCAATATTTTGTGGAAGCAGGTGTATCGCAGGCCTCAATCAGTATTTGGTGGAAGCAGGTATATAAAACCCCTTAATCAATATTTGGTGGAAGCAGGTATATAGCACCCCTCAATCTGTATTTTATAGAAGCAGGTATATCAAACCCCTTAATCAGTATTTTGTGAAGGTAGGTATATCACACCCCTCAATCAGTATTTTGTGAAAGCAGGCATACCAAACCCCTTAATCAGGTTTTGGTGGAAGCAGGTATATCAATCCCCTTGATCAGTATTTTGTGGAAGCAGGTATATCGCACCCCTCAATTAGTATTTTGTAGAAGGAGGTATGTAGAACCCCTTATTCAATATTTGGTGGAAGCAGGTGTATTGCACCCCTCAATCTGTATTTTGTGGAAGCAGGTATATCGCACCCCTCAATCAGTATTTTGTGGAAACAGGTATATAGAACCCCTTAATCAATATCTGGTGTAAGCAGGTACATCACACCCCTCAATCAGTATTTTGTGGAAGCAGGTAAATCAAACCCCTTAATCAGTATTTTGTGGAAGCAGGTATATTGCAGGCATCAATCAATATTTGGTGGAAGCAGGTACATCAATCCCCTCAATCAGTATTTTTTAGAAGCAGGTATATCGCACCCCTCAATCTATAATTTTTGGAAGCAGGGCTATCAAACCCCTTAATAAGTATTTTGTGGAAGCAGGTGTATTGCAGGCCTCAACCAATATTTGGTGGAAGCAGGTATATCAATCCCCTTAATCATTATTTTGTGGAAGCAGGTGTATCATAAGCCTCAATCAGTATTTTGTGGAAACAGGTATATAGAATCCCCTTAATAAATATTTGGTGGAAGCAGGTATATCATACCCCTCAATTTGTATTTTGTGGAAGCAGGTATATCAAACCCCTTAATTAGTATTTTGGTGGAAGCAGGTATATCGCACCCCTCAATCAGTATTTTATGGAAGCAAGTAAATCAAACCCTTTAACCCCTTAAGGACTCAGCCCTATTTCACCTTAGGACTTGGCCATTTTTTGCAAATCTGACCAGTGTCACTTTAAGTACTCATAACTTTAAAACGCTTTGACTTACCCAGGCCGTTCTGAGATTGTTTTTTCGTCACATATTGTACTTCATGACACTGCTAAAATTGGGTCAAAAAAGTTAATTTTTTTTACCTAAAAAAATACAATTTTTACAAAAGTTTGGCCGAACGGGAGCACATAGAAGGAGGGGAACACCATATGGGTTTTGGAAGGCAGATTTTGCAGGACTGGTTTTGTTTATACCATGTCCCATTTGAAGCCACCTGTTGCACCCCTTGAATAGAAATTTCAAAAAAGTGACTCCATCTAAGAAAGTACACCCCTCAAGGTATTCAAAACTGGGTTTACAAACTTTGTTAACCCTTTAGGTGTTCCACAAGAGTTAATGGCAGATGCAGAAACAATTTTGAAATTTCTATTTTTTTAAAAAAATTTCCATTTTAACCCTTACTTTATTACTGGAAAAAATGGGTTAACAGCCAAACAAAACTCAAAATGGGTTGCCCTGATTCTGTAGTTTGCAAGTGGCAGGGGGGGGGGGGGGTGAGTCTGGGGTCTGATAGATGGATCAAAGAAAGTTTTGAATAAAAGTGCTTATTTTTTTTTCCTAATTAACTTTTCCCTTCTTTCCCTGCCTAACGGTGCCTCTCCCTCACTGACCCTAACCTACCTGGGTGGCGATGGGTGCAGGAGGGTGATGGATGGCGATTAGGGGGGACTCAGGAGCTGGTGCTGGATGATGCTGCCGGGTGCTCGTGCAGAACAGGAAGAGGAGGGGAGAGAGGAGCGCAGGAAGTTTGAATCTCGCACCTCTCTCCCCTGCACCAATCAGCACCCTGGACAGCAGTGTTCAGCACCAGGGCCAGCACCGCCTCTCCAAATCTTCGTACTGCGATTGGTGGTGTGTAATCACGCCACTGATCGCAGTCTTTTTCCGGTTCATTGGGTCACAGGACACCCGAATGGACCGGAAATGCAGAAAACCGCAGGTCTGAATTTGTTACGGGTTGTTACTGAGTTGTTACGGGATGCCGGCTGAATGATTTCAGCCGGCATCCCGTTGCGATTAACCCCCGCGCCGCCGGAATCCCGATTTAAAGTTAGGACGTACCGGTACACCCTGAGTCCTCAAGGACTCAGGAAATAGGGCGTACCGGTACGCCCTGCGTCCTTAAGGGGTTAATCAGTTTTTTTGAAAGGAGGTGTATCGTAGGCTTCAATAAATATTTGGTAGAAGCAGGTATATCAATCCGCTTAACCAGTATTTTGCGGAAGCAGGTGTTTCACAGGCCTCAATCAATATTTGGTGGAAGCAGGTATATTGCACCCCTCAATCAGTATTTTGTGGAAGCTGGTATATAAAATTCCTTAATCAGTATTTTGTGGAAGCAGGTATTTTGCACCCCTCAATCAGTATTTTGTGGAAACAGGTATATAGAACCCCTTAATCAATATTTGGTGGAAGCAGGTATATCACACCCCTCAATCAATCAGTATTTTGTGTAAGCAGTTATATTAAAACCCCTTAATTAGTATTTTGTGGAAGCAGGTACATATCGCACCCCTCAATCAGTATTTTGTGGAAGCAGGTATATAAAACCCCCATATCACTATTTTGTGGAAGCAGGTATATTACACCCCTCAATCATTTTTTGGGGGGCAGCATCTATATCACACCCATTGCAAATAGTTGCTCCAATAGTGCTTGTCCCTTTATATACCTGCGGCACACAACTGCTGCACAATACAAATGCACTATATACTTTCTATGTTAGAAAGTTTATTATAGGAATATATCACCCCTCAATCCGTTTTTTGGGGGGCAACAGGTATATCATACCAGTTGCAATTAGTTATTCCAATAGCGTTTGTCTCTCTATGTAGCAGGTATTGCAGCAGAATCGCACACAACTGCTGCACAATAAAAAAGCACAATAATATACTTTCTATGTTAGAAAGTATATTTTAAGTATATCACATCCCTCAGTATATCACACCTATCAATAGCACACCTATACCAGTCCTTAAAAAGACTTTTGTGGCTTTTGGTGTCCCTAACAGTCTGTCCCTGGTCCATAAAGCAACCTCTCCCTACACTGGTAAAACACAGTACACTGTAAAATGAGGGTGTGTCCATGTGCTGAAATGTCTCAATTGGCTGTCCTGTCCCACCTGATGTGTGTCATGGGTTAAAGTTCACTGCAATGCAAAAGAATATGGCGCCGGGGAACATTGCCATATGTACGCATGTTTGGCGAATTGCGAACGCACAAAGTTCGCCACGAAACGACCACCGGGCGAACCGCAAGGCCATCTCTACCCCTTATAATTTGTGCCAGTACAAAAAAAAGTATAACGTGTGCCAGTACAAAAGATACCCCTTTATTATGTGTCATAGTACAAAAATGACCCTTATAATGTGTGCCATTATAAAAATGTCCTTCGATAAAGTGTGCTAGTACAAAAATATATAGTTTAATAGCCTAAAGAGGCTATCAAATTCCTGGTCAGTTGGTACAGTAAGCCTAATACTCTGATATTTTCCTATTTGTTTGTGTATTTTTCACTAGGATATTCACCTCATATCCCTGTGTACTGCTAAGCTTTAGCTATGTCAGATATTGTTCCTTCTTCTTTTATCTGTTAAATAGCAAGAGTAACAACGTTGTGTCCAGCCTAATGCAAGTGAATTGCCAAGCACACTGGTCTCTGTCCCTCATCACTATGACTTCCTCACTAATATATGCCTCTATTTCTTTCTAGCATGCAGGATGCCTGCAACACACCCCGTTGTTATCACTTCATTCCCATGTGATCATCTGATTTAAAATGTGAAACGTAGCTCCCCCAACATGTTTCACCGCTAAACGCGGCGTCTACCCCCGGGTCATCTTTTTTTTAAATTATGCTGTCGCTCTGTTATTCTTTCAGGAAATGTAAGAATAAATTAACAACTGGGTTTTGCCATTTCCTGATTAAAGGGATGTATTGTTGTTCTATACGACCTGCTCACGTTTCCTAATGGCAACTGTTGCTCAATGATGGAGAAAATAATGCAGCCTTCTACAGTTGATGTAAATTAATACATGTTCCACCATACTATAGTGCATGTGTCTAGCACCACTCACAGGCTGGTAATGGGCTCCTATGAGCACTGTCAGTAAAAGAGCATTTCTCATAGTTGCTCAGTGAATATCTCTCATTTGTATCGTCCCCATGCTGCACAGAAGCGGAAAGGAAAATTTTGATGTGCAGTTAACTGTGTGCTGGGTCCTCTCCAGGGTAATGGATCTGGAATGTGCTGTTGCTATGTAGTCATAGATTTGCAGTAGCTTGTGATACTGGTCACTAAGTGATAAAGAAAATACGTAGCTTCGCTGCATCTTTATGGCTCTTAATTATTATTTGAAATATTTTCAACTTTGTGATGGATAAGCGTAAAGGTTGGGGGGGGGGGATGTAGTGATTGGTGATAATGGCAATGCCTATCTCTTTTGACCTACAGCAGCAAGGCTTTTCTCAAGTCTGAACAATAAATCTCTAGGGTGACTCTAAAATGGAATTTGTTCGCAATATGGAAACAGAATGAGAGGGGAGAGTGGGATATGCACACAACAACCTAGGTGCTGGGAGGGGGGATGGGAGGCAGTGCATGTAGACATTGGCAGCAGCATCTGAGCCGTCTGTGCCCTCATCAGTGAGCTTTGTATATTTCTCTATGCTGACTGCAGCCAATCACAGTGCACAGGTGAACAGAGGCTGGGCAGGCTCGCCTCACATATACGCTCAGCTCTTCCATGCAAGCAGCTCGGTCAGATGGGATAATATTGCATGCACCACGCAGTACACAACCTGTTTCTTCTCCTTTCTGTAAAACTTCTCTGCTGTCATCATACACAACAGCGAGGAATGAAGACGAAGAGCCACAGACCAGGACTTCTGTGCCCTCATGCAGACATCAGCTAGTGAATGCTGTAAAAGAGCAGGTAATAAGATTTCACATCTTCTATCACTTGATGTGTTCATAACATGTACCCAGGGACAGGAGGTTCATACATAGATTCATGGATTTGCAAAGCAGATTAAAGAATGATGTCCAGTATATGTATATTTCGACTGTCTGTTTTGTGAACTTTTAGAATATGCATCTACGTGAAAGATTGCGGATATGTACTGAACTATGACTGTTATATTTTATGGCGTTTTATTCCTTTTTATGCACTAAACCTAATTTATTTAATTTTTAGTGCCAGTGTGAAAACTGCTAGAAGAATTTAGAATTGAGGTATATCATGTTTCCTTAAGATACATCCAAGACTGAATACATGATTTGTGGCAATAGAAAAGTGGATGAGAAGGAACCATAATGCCTTTCTTTGATTCATCGTTGTCTATGGAACTTGGAATTGTCCATACAAAATTGAAAAGCATTGCTTATGTCTTTCTGCTGCTCATCGTCAGCATTGTTAGTGGTGCCCCTGGGGTGTGTCCTCCAGCCTGCATTTGTGCCAGTGATATAGTAAGCTGCACAAATAGAAACTTATCTACAGTGCCCAGGACAATCTTCAAATTTATTAGAAAACTAGATCTAAGCTACAATAAAATAGGATTCCTGGACCCAGACTGGTTCCCAGTCATGTTTGATAAATTGCACACTTTAATATTGCATCATAACACCATAAGCAGCATCTCTGGTGGTAGTTTCTCCACGCTACGAAATGTAAGATATCTTGATTTATCATCCAATCATCTAAGGACGCTGAGCAACCCAGTTTTTCAAGAACTTAAGATGTTAGAAGAGCTCCTGCTGTACAACAACCAGTTAACTAACATAGATTCTGGGTCATTTGGAGGACTCCATAAACTGCAAAAATTATACCTGGGGGACAATGAACTGTCACATTTCCCACTGGACCTATATGTTGGCAGGAATAAACTTTCGGAACTTGTTATGTTGGACATTTCACATAATAGCTTGCAATCAGTGCCTGTACAGGATATAAGTTTAATTTCTGCCAGGCAACTTAGTGGAATTTACCTTCATGAAAATCCGTTTGTATGTGACTGCCAATTGAACACAATGTTAAACTTCTGGTATCGCAAACGCTTTGCTCCAGTTATGGATTTCAAAAGTTATTATACCTGCAGTTTTCCATCAGAGTCTAAAAAACAGCATCTTCTTCAAGAGAACTTTATCAACTGCTCTGAAAGTACTGTGACGGAGTCATTTTATGCATTTGGCCTGTTGTACGAGGTTCAGATTGGAGAAAGGCTGGTGGTACATTGTGACAGCAAGATAGTAGACAAGGACACACAATTTATTTGGAGAAGCCCAGAGGGCAAAATTCTCCAACCGGAAAAAAAGACTGAACATTTCCATGTCTTTATCAATGGAAGCCTAGAAATTGAAGAGGCACAAATTGTAGATTCGGGTATATATTCCTGCATGGCAATAAACAAACTGGTTAATGAAACCATAGATATTAGAGTAACAGTGGGCAATTTTACAAGTCACAAGTCTAATTCGCATGAAGCATTCAACACGGCCTTCACTACACTTGCTGCATGTGTGGTCAGTATCATTTTAGTCCTTCTCTACCTTTATCTCACCCCCTGTAGATGCTGGTGTAAATCTAAGAAAAATAAAAGGAAACAGAACCAAAACAGTGCTCACTCCTCCATTTTAAGTGCAACGCCATCACACGAGCCCGAGGTCGAAAGAAAATCCAGCACGGGAAAAAGGGTAGTCTTCTTGGAGCCAGTCAAGGAAACAGACCAAGGCCAAAATGGGAAAGTCCGACTGATCCCCAATGAGAACCTAACAGCAGATAGCATTTTAAAGAACAGCAGATCAAAGTCTGACTCTGATTCTGTCAACTCTGTCTTCTCAGATGCCCCTTTCATTGCGCCAGTGTAACAATTTGCCTAAATCACTATTTGGCACATTTTGGCATAATACAAGCAACAGTGACTCTTAACAAAACGTACAACTCGTGGAAACAGATGCCTTTGTAAATCTAATATCTAATAAGGGAGATGAATGTACAGTTCTATACTTCACTAGCTACAAGCACATACAGGAGACATATGTTTGAGTCAGGAATTACGATCGTCTATATACCTACCTGTCTTTGTTTACTAGGGAATCTTCCGTTTTAGGAAGACCAGTTTGTATTCTTTAGCTCTGGGATTTGATGTGAGTTTACAACAATTGCATTTGCCACAATTGCAGTTGGATATATTATCCGGACCTATCAACCGAATGCAGTCTCAGATTGTATTATTATAACAGATTGCAGCAACATGGGTTTGGGTTATAATGTAGCAACATATAGTGGTCAACAGTCAGTCTTCAGGAGGTTCTTTCCTCTGGTTGCTTACATCATGATAGACCATTTACAGCCTATGCCACTATAAAAAAAAAAAAAAAAAAAATTTCCATCTACTATGCTTAAACTTCAGTTACAATGATCAACTATTTACCTTTGCATACTGACAGAGTTAAAGCATCCTATGCTTTTTGTTTATGTATGTTCATTTTCTAAGGATTATTTTTTAATTATTTTTATTTATAGAAGGATTTAATAAAATAAAAAAAGCCTTTGCTATGCAAAGTGATTAACTTGAGCTAAATGTTAGCACAGGCAGAAAATCATCCAAATAGGACTCTTGTGTCTATGATTACTACTGCAGATGTTCACTTACAAGAGGTTAATATTCTTGAGTAGACAGGAATATCCCTTAAGCGGGCAAAGCTGATATTTAGACCATGACGAATGAAATCTCAATGGATGTTGGCTTTATTACATAATATTGTTTACAGACTCGTTGGAATATATTCATCGTTTATTGTGCACTAGTTATTACAGATTAACCAAATATCTGGAAGCAAGTCAATGGCTTGTAAATCTCCAAATTTCATTTAGTGAAGACTGTGGGATAATTGATTCTATAGGAGGTCTACATTTAATAACAGTATAGCAGCTTAGGTAGAGTTTAGTGTTTGGTAGATGGTTAGTATCTGCCTTGGATATATACAGTATCTATCAACTATTGAATAGCTTTACTCAGTTTAATGATATGCTGTACTAGCAGTAATGTAATAGCCATAAAGCTAACTTAATGATGTTGGGTCAACATGTTGTCCTATTATAAAGGTATATAGTAGATAAAATATAGCATATTTTTCATCATAATATGTTCTACTAATGTGTACTTTGCCTCCATATAGCCTATATGTATTTTTTCACTTTGAATGACTTTGAAAATGTTTATATTTATATCTGTTCTTTGACTTAACTTGGTATGGTGGTGTATGTATGAAGCGACATCGTCAGAAAAAAAAAATGTTAAGGTTGAAGTGGAGTACAAGAGAAATGTCATTAATCTGTTGAACATAAAACATGCTATAAAAAAAATTGCCTCAATTATTTCATATTGTGCATAGTATATATGGTTTCACTATGTAAGTGAGTTTGCCTAGAATTCAGGACATGATACTTGCTGGCCAAACCATTTGCATTCTTCCATTGGTTTCAATAAAATGACAACACAAAGTTCTGCATTTTTTTGCTCATGATTGCTGATAAAAGTTCTGAAATCCTTGCAAGGGCAAGAGGAAAGAAAATAAGTAATGCAGTCGATCATTTGAATGGCAATATCTATTACTTTATTTCAATATTGTATCGATTTGTATTTTTGATATTCAGCTGTTTTGTTTACTGCTAAGGATGAAACAGTAGGAATTTTCATACTGTTATCATGTTCCATGCACACTTCTAAGACAGTGGAAGCAGCAACTGCATTCATTTCCATAAGGTATATAACCCATTCACTATATAACAGGGAAAACTGAAAGCAGATTGCAACAAATCAAGAAGTAGCAAAGCAAAAGCAAATTATATTATTTAAGTATTTTTAAAGGGCATCAGTCAGCAGATTTGTAGCTATAAAACTGGCTGACCTGTTCCATGTGCACTTGGCAGCTGAAAGCCTCTGTTTTGGCGCCATGTTTATATGTGTCCACATTGCTGAGAAAAATGATGTTTTAATACATGTAAATGAGCCACTAGAAGCAATGGAGACATTGTCGTTGTTCTGTCTTCATACACGTTCACACAGTGTGCAGTCTGACATCCAGCATGAACCATTCCTATCTTCCAAATAAGAGGACTGTTTTTTGTAGTCTAACTTGTTAATTGGTCAACAGGTCTTACATATGTTGATTGATTGATTATATACTATTGATTGGTAAAACAAGATTGTTAAAACTACAAGAATACAAATAACATGTATAAGAATTAACCCCTTCAGGACCCTGCCATTTTTCCCCTTAAGGACCAGGGCATTTTTTTGCAAATCTGACATGTGTCACTTTATGTGGTAATAACTTTGGAAAGCTTTTACTTATCCAAGCCATTCTGAGATTTTTTTCTCGTGACACATTGTACTTCATGGTAGTGGTAAATTTCAGTCAATATTTTTCATTTTTATTAAAAAAAATATACCAAATTAACAAAAAAATTAAAAATTAGCAACCTTCCAAATTTCTATTTCTCTGCTTTTAAAACAGATAGTGATACCTCATATAATAGCTATTACTTAAAATTTTCCATATGTCTTACTTTGTTTGGATCATTTTGTGAATGCCATTTTTTTTTGGGGGGGGGGGGTGTTAGATGGCTTAGAAGTTTAGAATAAAATCTTAAAATGTTTCTGAAAATTTCCCAAACCCACTTTTTAAGGACCAGTTCAGGTCTGAAGTCACTTTGTGAGGCTTACATAATAGAAACCAGCCAAAAATTACCCCATTTTAGAAACTACACCCCTTAAGGTATTCAAAACTGATTTTACAAACTTTTTTAAACCTTTGGGTGTTCCACAAGAATTAAAGGAAAATGGAGATGAAATTTCAGAATTTTACTTTTTTGGCAGATTTTCCATTTTAATCTATTTTTTACAGTAACAAAGCACGGGTTAACAGCCAAACAAAACTCAATATTTATTATCTGGATTCTGTAGTTTACAGAAACACCACATTTGTGATTGTAAAATGCTATATGGGCACACGGCGGGGCACAAAAGGAAGGGAACACCATGTGCGTTTTGGAGGGCAGATTTCAATGGGATAATTTTAAGTTGCCATGTCACATTTGAAGACCCCCTGATGCCCCCCTAGAGTAGAAACTCCCAAAAAGTGACTACATTTTGGAATCTATTGGATAAGGTGGCAGTTTTGTTGGTACTATTTTAGGGTACATATGGTTTTTGGTTGCTCTATATTACCCATTTTGTGAGGTAAGGTAACAAAAAATAGCTGTTTTTGCACTGTTTTTATTTTTTGTTATTTACAACGTTCATTTGACAGTTTAGATCATATGCTATTTTTATAGAGCAGGTTGTTAAGGACGCAACAATACCAAATATGACTACTTTTTTGGTTGTTTAACCTGCTCAGGACCGCCGTACGCAGGATTGCGTCTTTGCGGCGGTCCTGTTACTCTGGGTGGACGCGCCGCTGTGTCCTCTCGCGAGATGCGAGATTTCGGGCAAAGCCGGCCCGCGCATGCGCATCACGGGCCGGCAAAATTTAAAAGACAAGTTCGTCATCAACCAGCCAGCCAATGATCGTGGCTGGCAGGTTGATGATTTTCAAAAAAAATAATCAGAAGCCAGCTAACACATCATATTTAGTAAATATGATGCGTTAAATGGCTGCTGTGCTCCTCTGCTCGTTCTTTTGGTCGGTTGGTTCCACTGTGAGTACCCACCAACACCACACTTAGCCCCCAGATCACACTCCATCACCCCAATTAACCCCTTGATCACCCCTTCTTGCCCCTGTCAATCACTAGTGAAAGGGAAAAAAGTGATCAGTGCAAACTGTCACTTTTTTTTTTTCACTGGTATTGACTGATAGGTTTTAGGATAGTTTAGGTCCCTTGGTTAGGTAGTTTAGCGATCGGTTAGCACCCAGCCCACCGCACCGCAGTCACTTATTCGCTGATTAGCGTATCGCTAATCAGCATTTGTACTTTTATAGTATCTGTAAGTGATCAAAACTGATCACAGTCAGATCTATAATAGTATTAGTGTCACCTTAGCTCGCCCTCCACCCAAAACGCAGTGTTTGTCCGATCAGGCCTGATCGGTCGCCCACACGTGCATTCACCCACGCCCGCCCCACCGCAGTGACAACATTTTTATTTATTTTTTATCACTGCACATTCACTTCACAAGCACTGCGGCGATAAAAAAAATCAGTTTTGATATTTTGTATCAACCGCAGCGGCCTCCGGTACTTTGCTAGCCTCCCATTTGTAAGACAGGCTTGCTTTTTTTCTTGGGTAGTCTCAGGGAATACCCCTAAATTTAGTTGCCCAAATGTCAAACAGGGGTTATTCTTCTGAAGAGGACTACAGGCTTCTGACCCAGTCGGATGAGGAATGGGAACCCTCATCTGATTAATCTAGCGGGTCAGAATATGAACCTGTAGAAAGCAGTGGCAGTCTGACCCAAAGTTCGGACGAGGAGGTTGAGGTCTCTGATAGCACCAGGCGTACCCGGCCCCGTGTCGCTAGACCAAAGGTTGCGCAGGATCCGTTTCAAGGGCAGCAGAGTGGGGCTGGTGCTGTCGGATTACGTGGTGAGGCATACACCAGCAGCGCAGCCCATCCTGGACCTAGTACCAGCACTGCCGTACAACATGGTGAAGTGGCGAGCACCAGAAGGGCAGTTGAAGCTGGTACGGTGGCACGTGCAATAGTTACCCCGTCGCAGCCACCGCAAAGACGGGCCTGTAGACCCCCTAGAATCCCTGAGGTGCTGGCAAACCCTGATTGGCAGTCCCCAACTTCAGCCACACCTGTAGTTCCCCCTTTCACCGCCAAGTCTGGAGTTCGGGTTGAGACAGCTCAGATCGGTTCGGCACTGGGATTTTTTTAGCTGTTCTTGACTGTGGAGCTCTGGGACTTAGTTGTGGCAGAAACAAATCGGTATGCCACACAATTTATAACCGCCAACCCGGGAAGCTTTTATGCCCAGCCTTTCCGGTGGAAACCAGTCCAAGTTTCCGAAATTAAAATTTTTCTGGGCCTTCTCCTCAACATGGGTCTAACTAAAAAGCATGAATTGCGGTCATATTGGTCCACGAACCCAATTCATCACATGCTTATGTTCTCTGCTGCTATGTCCAAGACGATTTGAGACCATCCTGCGTTTCCTGCACTTTAGCAACAACACCACCTCCCGTCCCAGAGGCCACCCAGCTTTTGACCGGCTCCACAAAATTCGTCCCCTCATAGACCACTTCAACCAGAAATTTGCAGATTTGTATACCCCTGAGCAAAACATCTGCGTAGACGAGTCCCTAATACATCTTACTGGGCGCCTTGGCTTCAAACAATACATCCCAAGCAAGCGCGCCCGGTATGGGGTCAAATTGTATAAGTTCTGTGAAAGGGCCACAGGCTAAACCCACAAATTTAGTGTCTATGAGGGAAAAGATCAGACCCTGGAGCCGGTCGGTTGCCCTGACTACCTGGGGAGCAGTGGGAAGACAGTCTGGGACTTGGTGTCACCTTTATTTGGCAAGGGGTACCATCTTTATGTGGACAATTTCTACACAAATGTGGCCCTCTTCAGGCATTTGTTTCTAGAACAGATTGGCTGCTGTGGCACTGCGCGAACTAGTCGCGCGGGCTTCACCCAACGGCTCGTTACCACCCGTCTTGCAAGGGGGTAGAGGGCTGCCTTGTGTAACCAAGAACTGCTCGCGGTGAAATGGAGAGACAAGCGTGACGTTTACATGCTCTCCTCTATTCACGCAGACACGACAATCCAAATTGAGCGAGCAACCCGTGTCATTGAAAAGCCCCTCTCAGTCCACGACTATAACCTTCACATGGGAGGGGTGGACTTCAATGACCAGATGTTGTCTCCGTATTTAGTGTCCCGCTGCACCAGACGCTGGTATAAGAAGGTGTCTGTATATTTGATTCAATTGGCTCTGTATAATAGTTTTGTTTTCTACAGTAAGGCTGGGAGAACACGATCCTTCCTCAAATTTCAGGAAGAGATCATCGAGAACCTCCTGTACCCAGGAGGTTCCGTGGCCCCATCCACCAGTGTAGTTAGCCGTCTACCCAACCGGTACCACAACCCAACCATCACCCCAAAAAAAATGTTGTGTCTGTAGCAGGAGTGGGATAAGGCGTGACACCCGCTATTACTGTCCTGACTGCCCTGACCACCCTGCCCTATGCTTAGGGGAGTGTTTCCGAAAGTACCACACACAGGTACACCTAGCATAGGGATCACATCTCACCAGGACAGGCATACAGGGCTATTAGGGCCCATTTACACACAGAGCTGCTGCAAACCTCTCCTTTCACCTGGGACAAAGTGCATAACGCACTTCGCCACATCTTTGGGCGATTTGCGCTTTGCACATTGTCCCATGGGGAAGGAGAGGTTTGTCTTATAAAGGTAAAAAAAAAAAAAAATCACCAGTAAGAAAAAAGGTTAACGTTCAGTTCAAAAAGTTAAAGTTTATATGCTGTGTTCAAGAGTTATTATAAAGTTAATAAAATTATTGCGTTGCGGCCTGTTTTTTTTTTTTTTTTAACCTTCCAGGTGGACCAACTGATCGACTAGCTGCAGCACTGATGTGCATTCTGACAGAAGCATTGCGCTGCTGTCAGATTACACACAAGTCGGTGTATGCGGCGCTGCAAGACGAGATTTCTCCTCTGCAGTAAAAGATACGTTTGCCGAGGCATATGAGCTGAGGAGGTGGCGGTGTTCATATGCTTTGGCAAACACTTTGTATATAAAAAAAAATTAAAAATCCCAGCAATGATTTATTCATCCACATCGATTGATGAGTGAATGGAGAAATCGGGTTTGCCAGGGCATACGAGCTAAGTGGGTATGGATGTTGGGCGGAGCTCCTATGTCCTGGCAGACGCCTTTCCCCTCCTTTTTTTTTTTTTGGGCTGAGATTTTTTCATCCACATTGATCGATGTGAATGAAGAAATCTGTCCCGTTCATTTTTTTCTTTCAGCCCAGAGGCTGAATGGAAAAAAAATCTCATTACCTGTATGCTCAATATAAGGAGAATAGCAGAAACTCCTAATGCTGGCCGTACATGTAATGATTGCGGAGACCCTCAAATGCCAGGGCAGTACAAACACCCCACAAATGACCCCATTTTGGAAAAAAGACACTCCAAGGTATTCAGTGAGGGGCATGGTGAGTTCCTAGAATTTTAAATTTTTTGTCACAAGTTAGCGGAAAATGATGATTTTTTTTATTTATTTATTTTCCTTACAAAGTCTCATATTCCACTAACTTGCGACAAAAAATAAAAAATTCTAGGAACTCGCCATGCCCCTCACGGAATACCTTGGGGTGTCTTCTTTCCAAAATGGGGTCACTGCCCTGGCATTTTAGGGGCCCAGATGCGTGAGAAGTAGTTTGCAATCAAAATCTGTAAAAAATGCCAGTGAAATCCGAAAGGTGCTCTTTGGAATGTGTGCCCCTTTGCCCACCTTGGCTGCAAAAAAGTGTCACACATGTGGTATCGCCGTACTCAGGAGAAGTTGGGGAATGTGTTTTGGGGTGTAATTTTACATATACCCATGCTGGGTGAGATAAATATCTTGGTCAAATGCCAACTTTGTATAAAAAAATGGGAAATGTTGTCTTTTGCCAAGATATTTCTCTCACCCAGCATAAGTATATGTAAAATGACACCCCAAAACACATTCCCCAACTTCTCCTGAGTACAGCGATACCAGATGTGTGACACTTTATTGCAGCCTAGTTGGGCAAAGGGGCACACATTCCAAAGAGCACCTTTCGGATTTCACCTCTCATTTTTTACAGATTTTGATTGCAAACTACTTCTCACGCATATGGGCCCCTAAAATGCCAGGGCAGTATAACTACCCCACAAGTGACCCCATTTTGGAAAGAAGACACCCCAAGGTATTCCGTGAGGGGAATGGCGAGTTCCTAGAATTTTTAATTTTTTGTCACGAACTTTGAGTCAGACTGCCACTGCTTTCTACAGTTTCATATTCTGACCCGCTAGATTAATCAGATGAGGGTTCCCATTCCTCATCCGACTGGATCATAAGCCTGTAGGCCTCTTCAGAAGAATACCCCCTGTTTGACATTTGGGCAACTAAATTTAGGGGTATTCCCTGAGACTACCCAAGAAAAAAAGCAAGCCTGTCTTACAAATGGGAGGCTAGCGAAGTACCGGAGGCCGCTGCGGTTGATAAAAAATATCAAAACTGATTTTTTTTATCACCGCAGCGCTTGTGAAGTGAATGTGCAGTGATAAAAAGAAATACATTTTTGGGTCACTGCGGCGGGGCGGGGGAGGGTGAACGCACGTGTGGGCGACCGATTAGGCCTGATCGGGCAAACACTGCGTTTTTGGTGGAGGGCGAACTAAGGTGACACTAATACTATTATAGATCTGACTGTGATCAGTTTTGATCACTTACAGATACTATAAAAGTACAAATGCTGATTAGCGATACGCTAATCAGCGAATAAGTGACTGCGGTGCGGTGGGCTGGGCGCTAACCGATCGCTAAACTACCTAATCAAGGGGCCTAAACTATCCCTAAAACCTAACAGTCAATACCAGTGAAAAAAAAAGTGTCAGTTTACATTTATTTCCAAAAACATTCCTATGAGGGCATTAATACGCCCTTTGACTTGGTTTGAAGGACTACTTATTGACAATTTGAAACATACCAGACTTATATCCCAACTATACAAGAAATTAAGTACCCCAGTATCTCTCGTCAAACCGGCATTTATAGGCCTATGGGAGAGGGATCTAGGATCTGCCTTCTCTCAATCTGAAATTTCGAAACTCCTAATGCTTCCACACAAATCTTCCAGATGTGTCCGAACACAGGAGAATGGATACAAGATCTTAACCTGTTGGTATAGGACCCCTGATATCACCTGTCTCTATAACACAAATGGCTTGGATACTTGCTGGAGGTGTAAAAAGCAAAGGGGCTAATTTTTTCATATTTGGTGTCCCATCATTCAGACTTGGTGGTCTGGGATATTCAGCATGGCTAACAAAATTTGCAAACTAGAAATACCACCTTCACCTCAATTGGCCTTGCTGCGTCTCTCACCCTCCAACTCAGTAACAACCCCCCTCCCCGGCTCTTCCATATTATGCTTAGTGCTGCTCGCCTCTTAATTCCAAAAATGTGCTTATCCACAGAACTCCCTTCCGTACACCAATGGATAGGTGAAATAGATCAGATCTATAGATTTGAGGAGATTGCAGCATGGGAAAGCCGTAGAATACATCTTTCCATCTCCAATTGGAAAATATGGATTTCCTATAGAAATTTCAAGTGAACTCCTTTGCATTAAGGTTTTTGACCTCCCGAGGTAGCAACTGAAATAAGAGTAACTATTATGTTTAATAACCAAGGATTTACTTCATTCTTTCCTTCTCCCACGTTCTTATTGTACCTGCAATGCCAATATCAGTACAATGTATTCACCTCATTTATGCATATTTTCATTTTCAATTAAAAAAAAATTAAATAAAAAAAAGGGAACAATATTGAAAATTCCAGTAATTGTCCAATTGCTCCTCTTTCTCTAAATGTAGATTTGTCAAACACATACGATATCATCAACTATTAGCCAATTGCAGGGTCGCTTGGACAATCATAAAGGCTCTGTGACTCGCCATCTGGTATGATGCTGTGTCTGTATAATCTATGAGAGACATGTGGAGACTGTGAACATGGGTGGGGGAGAGAGAACAAAGAGACTGTGCCTCTTTACAGCTTGAACATGTTGAACAGTCCCCTACTGTTTTGCTGTGGTTTTACTGCAGTAATAGTTCTAGAAGATTGCAATCTGTGTACAACTAGGCAGAATGGAAATGTTCTGTATTTACATCTTTTTGTCGCAATGTAATAATGTTGCGGCTCTCTGCACTGTGTGAATACAAGCAATCCAATTTACAATCTATACAGTTATTTCATGCTTGTTAGGCCTCATCAGTGCAACATATGGAAATCAATAAATACTCTGTTCACTCAGCAAATGTGAGCACCATAACACTCTCTATGTATGTGTAAAATTATCGCAAATTTGTAGATTACACATTTCAACCTCTGTATAGTTAATTCCAGTAATTTAAAGTCAAATAAACTTTGTAAACCTTTAAAAGAGCAGAACATTGAAATATCCAGAGCAAGATATGTCAATTCACATAAGCTAAAGTATTAAAAATTACACCCCCTTTCACACTAGCGTATTTGTTTTCCGGCACTGAGTTCCGTCAAAAGGGCTCAATGCCGGAAAAGAACTGATCAGGTATATCCCCTTGCATTCTGAATGGAGAGTAATCCGTTCAGGATACATTAGGATGTCTTCAGTTTAATTTGCCTTTTCAGGACAGAGATAAAACCGCAGCATGCTACGGTTTTATCTCCGGCCAAAAACACTGAAGACTTGCCTGAATGTCGGATCCGGCATTTTTTTCCCATAGGAATGTATTAGTGCCAGATCCGGCATTCAAAATACGGGAATGCCGTATCCGTCCTTCCGGTCTGCGCATGCACAGACCAAAAAAAAAGGGGAAAAAATAAATGCCAGATTGGTTTTGCCGGATGACACCGGAAAGACAGATCCGGCATTTCAATGCATTTTTCTGACTGATCAGGCATTTTTAAGACTGATCAGGATCCTGGTCAGTCTTACAAATGCCATCAGTTGGCATTTGCCGGATCCGGAAGGCAGTTCCAGCGACGCAACTGCTTGCCGGATCACTCTGCAGCAAGTGTGAAAGTAGCCTTAGTAAACTACATTTAGACAGTCCCCGTTAAGCTGTGCGTAAGCGCTATATGTGCAAAACATGTCAGCTGAGGAATGTCTTGAAGTTTTAACATGTTAAATTAAGTTACCTTTTATTCATTGGGTGCTGGATTACCCTATTTTTCTTGAAGATATTATATCCGAGGTCTGAGGAATCATTGATGCTGCTGAATACTAGCCAATGATTCTGTTCACGCCATCTGCCTCTGGGTGAGCTGTGCTTATTTATTTATTTTTTTGCTCATAGTCCATTAATGGCACACAATCACAATGATTCAATCTTCATTTAGGCATTACTGACCCCTCAGACGTTAAAGTAGTTTTCTAGGAGATTTTTTTTTAAGACATTTGAACATTCAAGTAAAACTTCTAAAAAAATCCTCAATATCCTATTACCCTTTAGATCTTCCATGTGGCTAATGTAGAAGAAACAACATTTACTATTCTGAAATATGCCTAAATTAGGCATATTTTAGGTGCAGATGGCGGGCCAATGTGTAGTTGCGCCGCTATTTGCAACTTCATCCCGTTCACGCCAGGTCTAAAATTGTGGAAGTAAGAAAAAATTGCGGAGTCCGCACACCTTAATATAGTGGTGGGTGCTCGTAGAGGACGTCAGTCGTAGAATATATAATGATAATCCACGGCACACCGATCTCTTTTGTTTTGCAAAATTTATTACAGGTGCAAAAAAATTATTCACAGGTTTCGTCAATATATGACTAGTTGCGCCATGATTGTAATATAAGAAAAACAAATCACATATATTTGTGGGCCATGATAATTCCCGACGTTTCGGTCCTGTCAAAGACCTTTATCAAGGGATCAAGGCCGGTTAATAGACTGCATAGTATGGGCGCCATAAAATTGTGGAAGTGGCGTGGGCGGGGAAGGGGACAGGCCAGCAAGCCCTTTCTATGCCTGGTTTAGGTGTAGAAAATAGTCTAATTGTAAGCCAGCAAGGAAGTTGTCTTACAATTAGGACTGGTACTAGGTGTGCCGAAGTTATGGAGAAGCTTGTGCCTCTTCATAACTTTGGTGGAACCTCCACCAGCTATGGGCCATTAATAAACCCCAGCCTTAATAAATGTTCTCCCATGTGTCATAGTTAAAGTGGCTGTCACAGCTCTGGACTGCTACCAATGAAGGTGAGTGCGGTGGACAAAACATGTAGGGAAAAGAGTGACCCTAGACTTCCCCAGACCTCTTTCGCTGCCTACTTTGACGATCACCCCAGTAGTGACCCACAACTGTACAACGGTCCCTATACTGAGTATGTGCAAGGGGAGAGTGTACAAAGAAAAACACAAAACAACACAGAGCAGAATAAAGGCATAGTCAGGTGAGCCACGTCAGAGTCAGGAGAAGCAAAACTAAAACACAGAGGCAAAAGAGTACTCAGCGAGTAGCCAAGTAGTCTGAAGCCAAGGGGGTTATTATCAAAAAACACTGGGACAAATGGACAGTCAAAATGAGCCGGAATAATGCCAGAAGATGCAAGTAGAAGCCAAAAATGCTAGAAGCCAAAACACGGTCTAGAGTAAAGCCAAATGTCAGCAAGCCAGAAGACAAATATGCAGCACAACTCAAACTACCAAAGAAAAACGAGATTCACAGTCACCTGCAAACAGCATGAGCCTGCTTTAAATAGCCCGCTGATGAGTTAATGGCCGGGCTCACTTATTAACATTGGGCACAGGGTTACCAACTGTCTGTAGATTTATGGACAGTCCACAAAAACAGGGTATTTTTTTCTGACGTTCGTAGTTTCTGGCAGTAAAAAAAAAACTGTCCATTAATTATTTTAAGTATACACAGCACATGCACTAGAATACTGTGGATTTTGTGCTGTGGCTGCCGTGCTGCAGTAGGCCACAGCCCTCTTCTAGTCCAGCCTGCAGCCTGAGTTACTTTCTGTATTCTGGTGCAGATGGTGGGCCGCATGATGAGGCCATTATGTCTGCGTGCCCAGGATGACATCTCACTGTGCACCGCCTGCACCAGAACACAAGTGACTTAGGATGCGGGCTGGCCTGTAAGAGACGTGCACCTTACATCATGGAGTCACAGCATGGAGAAGGGGCCATACGTTGTTAGTAGTATAGGGCTACTGTTCTTGTCAAATCAAAAGTGACAGGTTGACACACCCATTTCCCCACCCATAATTCCCACCCATTACACCCACAACCACACCCACTACACCCACAAACCCTTCTAGTCCTCCCAAACTACACCTAAATACTGACCCAAACCTTGCCTAAATACCGCCCCATTCAACGCCCCCTTATTCTTTTAGATCTGATATTACGTCAATAATTTAAGTTTTAATAACTGTAAAAATAAAATGATATTAAGCTTGTATTAACCCATTACTTAGCCATTATAAATATTGACAATGGTTAATTGATCCGTTTATCTTTCAAAACTTCAACTTTGCTGAGTGCCGATAACATGTAGCTATCTTCTAATATGACAGCTGTCAATCATGTCAATCAATTTGTACAAACACGTACTAAATTTAGAAGTACACAATGTTTGTACATGTGTTACGAGACGTAAGCCGCCTAATGTTCAAGCTAAAATGACAATAGCAAACAGTTGTCAAAACATGCCAGGACACGTCCTAATATTTTTAAATCACATATCTATCTATCTATCTATCTATCTATCTATCTATCTAACTATCTATATATTTTGTCTATTATCTATTAAGCTATTTAGTTATCACATATCTATCTATCTATCCAGCATCTATCTATCTTCTAATATCTATCAATTTATCGCCTAAATCTATAATTTAATAGATAAATATTTTATCTATTATCTATCAAGCTATCTATCAATCAATCAATCAATCACATATCTATCTATTCAGCAACTATCTATTTATCTACTCATTTAATAGATAAATATTTTATCTATTATTTATCTAGCTACCCATTTATCTTTCTATACACCTGTTATTTATTTAGTTACTTACCAATCTAGCCCAAATCTATCATTTAATAGATAAATATTTTATATCTTATCTATCAATCTATCTGTCTATCACATGTCTATCTATCTATCTATCTATCTATCTATCTATCTATCTACACATTTATCTTTCTATATACTGGTTATTTATCTATCTATCTAGCCCAAATCTATCATTTAATAGATACATATTTTATCTATTATCTATCAAGCTATCTAGCTATCACATATCTATCTAATCTATCTATCTATCCATCTAGCTATCTATTTATCTATTATCTATCAAGCTATCTAGCTGTCACATATCTATCTATCTATCTATCTATCTATCTATCTATCTATCTATCTATCTATCTATCCATCTATCTAATCTGTCTATCTAGTATCTATTTATCTATCTATCTATCTATCTATCTATCTATCTATCTATCTATCTATCTTCTGATATCTATCAATTTATCACCTAAATCTATCATTTAATAGATACATATTTTATCTATTATCTATCTATCTATCTATCTATCTATCTATCTTTCTACCCATTTAATAGATAAATAGTTTATCTATTTATCTAACTATCTACCCATTTATCTTTCTATATAGCTGTTATTTATCTAGTTAACTATCTATCTAGCCCAAATCTATAATTTAATAGATACATATTTTATCTACAGTTATGTCCATATTCATTTGGACACTGACACAAATTTCATTTTTATTATCTGCTTACTAAAACATATTCAAGTTATAGTTATATAATGTCCATGGACATAAATTCTAGACTTTTAGATTTCATTTGAGGGTATCCACATTTAAATTGGATAAAGGGTTTAGGAATTTTAGCTCCTTTACATGTGGCACCCCGTTTCATTGGCAGGTGTGGGCAATTCCTTCATTATTTCATTCTCAATTAAGCACATAAAAGGCCTGGAGTTGATTTAAGGTGTGGTGCTTGCATTTTGAAGATTTTGCTGAAAAGTAAACATGCGGTCAAAGGAGCTCTCCATGCAGGTGAAACAAGCCATTCTTCGTACAGAAAAAAACTATCCTAGAAATTGCTACACTATTAGGAGTAGCAAAATCTACAGTTTGGTACATCCTGAGAAAGAAAGAAAGCACTGGTGACCTCAACAATGCAAAAAGAGCTGGGCACCCATGGAAGACAAGTAGATGATAGTAGAATAATTGCTACGGTGAAGAGAAACCCCTTCACAACAGCCAACCAAGTGAACAAAACTCTCCAATATATAGGGTATCAATATTCAAATCTACCATAAAGAGAAGAGTGCATGAAAGTAAATACAGAGGGTTCACTGCACGGTGCAAGCCACTCATAAGCCTCAAGAATAAGAAGGCTAGATTGGACTTTGCTAAAAAAAAAAAAAAAAAAACATCTTAAAAAACCAGCACACTTCTGGAAGAAGATTCTTTGGACATATGAAACCAAGATCAAGTTCTACCAGAATGATGGAAATTAAAAAGTATAGCGAAGGCATGTATAGCTCATGATCCAAAGCATACCACATCATCTGTAAAACACAGCGGAGGCAGTGTGGTGGCTTGGGCATGAATGGCTGCCAGTGACACAGGACAGAAGCAGCCGGATGAATTCTGGGGTTTTCAGAAACATACTGTGTTCTCAAATCCAGCCAAATGCAGCCAAACTGATTGACGGTGTTTCATAATACAGATGGACAATGCACCAAAACATAAAGCCAAAGCAACCCAGGAGTTTATTAAAGCAAAAAAGTGGAATATTCTTGAATGCATTTCACTTGTTAAAGACAAAAAGG
Source organism: Bufo gargarizans (assembly GCF_014858855.1). Classification (NCBI taxonomy): domain Eukaryota; kingdom Metazoa; phylum Chordata; class Amphibia; order Anura; family Bufonidae; genus Bufo; species Bufo gargarizans. Next base: position 291,447,666 of record NC_058081.1, on the reverse strand, counting down.
GCCACAAACAAACAGCAACTGAAAACCGCTGCAGTAAAGGCCTGGCAGAGCATTAAGGGTCCATTCACACGTCCGTTGTTTGTTTCCTGATCTGTTCCGTTTTTTGCTGAACAGATCTGGACCAGATCTGGACCCATTCATTTTCAATGGGTCCTGAAAAAAAATCTGACATTGTGCTGTCCGTTTTTTTTCAGGACCCATTGAAAATGAATGGGTCCAGATCTGGTCCAGATCTGTTCAGCAAAAAACGGAACAGATCAGGAAACAAACAACGGACGTGTGAATGGACCCTAAAAAGGAGGAAACACAGCGTCTGGTGATGTCCATGAGTTCAAGACTTCAGGCAGTCATTGCCAACAAAGGGGTTTCAACCAAGTATTAGAAATTAACATTTTATTTACAATTATTTAATTTGTCCAATTACTTTTGAGACCCTGAAATGAAGGGATTGATTTTAAAAAATGCTTTAGTTCCTCACATTTATATGCAATCATTTTGTTCAACCCACTGAATTAAAGCTGAAAGTCTGAACTTCAACTACATCAGAATTGTTTTGTTCAAAATCCATTGTGGTAATGTTCAGAACAAAAATTAGAAAAATGTTGTCTGTGTCCAAAAATATATAGACCTAACTATATTATCTATTAATCTATCTATCTATCTATTAGTTATGAGCGGCAGGGGCAATTTCGAATTTGCGATATTTCGAAAATATTTGGGTAAATATTTGTTGCAAATTTGCGAATTCTAAAACTCGCCAATATTTTATTGATTGCTAAAATCAGCAATGTAATATTCGTTTAATGCGCACGCAATACAGGCGTGGGTCACTTTTGCTCCATTTTTCAAGCTGCTAGAAGTTTCCTGAGACTGGAGAAAATGGTTGGCACGGCAGAACATTACAATGGCTTTATATGCAGATAGAGTGCTCCAATATATTTGTGATTGCGCAAATCAACAATTAATGATGCGGATATTTTGGTGCAATACATGCAACTCCACATTTTAGCAGGTCTGACTACATATTACTAATTGGTGCACTATGTATTGTTGTGACATCACAGCACTATGTCTGTAGCATGTATGTATGGACAGCAGAACCTATCACACTACCTAACACCCTGCACTGGAACAGCTACAGTATATCAGGATATAACCTACACTGACTATCTCCCACTAACTATCTGTATTATATATATATAATCTAACTATTTATCTAATGTAATACATGGAAAGCACAGAACACAGCAATGACACTGCTGTCTCTCTCAGAACTGCATAAAACTGTAGAAAATGGCTGCTGAAGAGGTTCTTATATAGTAAGGGGCAGGCAACTTTCCTATTGGTTGCTAGGGATGTTGCTAAGCTCAGACAAAGACATTGCATCCTTCTCATTGGCCCACAAGCAAGAAGCAGGGAGGGATCATGGGTTTAAATGAAAAAAAAAAAAAATAATAGGAATATTCGAAAATACTAATATATAGCAATATATTCTAAATCTTCCCGAATTCTCAAAGTGGCGATATATTCGCGATTAAAATTTGCGATTGGAATATTCGTGCCCAACACTACTAACTATCTACCTTCTAATATCTAGCAATTTATCACCCAAATCTATCATTTAATAGATAAATATTTTATCTATTATCTATCAGGCTATCTATCTATCTAATTATCTATCACATAGCTATCTATATATCTAGCTATCTACCCATTTAATAGATACATATTTTATCTCTTATCTAGCAAGCTATCTAGCTATCACATATCTATCTATCTATCTATCTATCTATATATGAATCTAACTATCTATCTTCTAATATCTATCAATTTAATATATACATATTTTATCTATTATCTATCTATCTATCTATCTATCTATCACACATATATATATATATATATCCATCCAGCAACTATCTATCTATCTATCTATCTATCTATCTATCGAATATCTAACAATTTATCTATCTATTTATCTATCTACCCATTTAATAGACACATATTGCATCTATTATCTATCTATCAATTTATCTTTCTATACACCTGTTATTTATCTAGTTACCTATCTATCTAGACCAAATCTATCATTTAATAGATAAATATTTAATCTATTATCAAGCTATCACATATCTATCTATCTATCTATCTATCTATCTATCTATCTATCTATCCAGTATCTATCTATCTATCTATCTATCTATCTATCTCATATCTATCCATCTAACTATCTATTTATCTTTTATCTATCTATAAGCCGGCATAATAAAACAATACTATAAATATTTTATCTATCTATATATCTAGCTTTTATCTATTATCATGTTTAATAATAATATTATAAATATTGTATCTATTATCTATCTATCTATCTACAAAAAAAATTAAAGAGCAGCACACAAACAAAACAGTGGTGCAATACCTTCAAAAGACCAAGGACCAAGGTCTAGCTACATATACCAAAAAAAGAAAAGCAAAGGCAGCACAATTATATCCGTGAAAAAAAAAAGTGAGTAATTTATTATGATAGCAACGTTTCAGATCTCTCTATGGAGCCTTTGTCAAGCCATGTTACAATGTGCAAAGTTAGATGCGTATATAGCATACATGATTAAACTTAGTGATTACATGGTTAAGTGTCAATATACTAAAAAAACACTTTTAAAATACATTGTCCGGGCCGATGTTCGTCCATTACTAATGTTAAATATCTGTAATAGATGCGTTTATGAACTAGGACAAAATGGGAAGACAGAATCGTCACCTGGGAAAGTTGGGTGCCGCAGCTGTCGCAGCTTCTGTTGTTTCTGCTGCAGCTGCTGCATCTGTTACAGGACAAAAGAGAAATCTGTATGACGACGCTAAGGACAAATATGACTTCAGCAATTTATCAGCACCTGGGAAAGTTGGGTGCCGCAATTAGCTATTGTTAATATTTATAAATGCTTAGTAAGAGGTTAATACAAGCTTAATATCATTTTATTTTTAAAGATATTAAAACTTAATTAAATTACTGATGTAATATCAGATCTAAAAGAATAAGGGGGCGTTGAATGGGGCGGCATTTAGGGGTGGTTTGGGTCGGTATATAGGTGTGGTTTGGGAGGGATTGGAGGGTTTGTGGGCGGAGTAGGCGGGTTATGGGCGGGCAAAGAGGCGTGTTTACTATTAACTTTTGATTGGACGAGAACAGTAACCCTATACTATTGTTCTTTACACTACTGGGGGCACTATAGGCATCATATAAACTACTTGGAGCACTATAGTGGACCATTTATATGGCATTGGGAACTATAGGGGACCATCTATACTACTGGGGGCATGTGACAGGCGCAGCACTATAAAGTGCCTTTTGCGCTGAGGCATTAGAGGAATTTTGGCATCTCTGACTTTTTAGTCTAGCCGGACTGTCTAGTTAGTTTAACCACTACAGGACTGCCACACGCAGGGTTGCGTATTTGCGGCGGCCCTGTTATTCCTCCTGAATGCGCCGGGGCGTCATCTCGCGAGACGCGAGATTTCCTGTGAACGCGCAAACTGCAGGTAAACTAGCTGATCTACAGCCTGCCAGCGGCGATCGTTCGCTGGCAGGCTGTAGATGCGATTTTTTTAACCCCTAAAAGGTATATTAGACGCTGTTTTGATAACAGCGTCTAATATACCTGCTACCTGGTCCTCTGGTGGTCCCTTTTGCTTGGATCGAACACCAGAGGACACAGGCAGCTCTGTAAAGTAGCACCAAACACCACTGCACTACACCCCCATGTTACTTATTAACCCCTTATTAACCCCCTGATCACCCCATATAGACTCCCTGATCACCCCCCTGTCATTGATCACCCCTCTGTCATTGATTTCCCCCCTGGAAGGCTCCATTCAGATGTCCGTATGTGTTCTGCAGATCCATGGTGTCCGTGTTTTGCGGATCCACGGATCCGCAAAACACATATGGACGTCTGAATGGAGCCTTACAGGGGGATGATCAATGACAGGGGGGTGATCACCCCATATAGACTTCCTGATCAACCCCCTGTCATTGATTACCCCCCTGTAAGGCTCCATTCAGAGGTCCGTATGTGTTTTGCGGATCCACGGATCGATGGATCGGATCCGCAAAACACATACGGACGTCTGAATGGAGTTTTACAGAGGGGTGATCAATGACAGGGGGGTGATCACCCCATATAGACTCCCTGATCACCCCCCTGTCATTGATCACCCCCCTGTAAGGCTCCATTCAGACGTCCGTATGTGTTTTGCGGATCCACGGATCCATGGATTGGATCCGCAAAACACATACGGACGTCTGAATGGAGCCTTACAGGGGGGTGATCACCCCATATAGACTTCCTGATCAACCCCCTGTCATTGATTACCCCCCTGTAAGGCTCCATTCAGAGGTCCGTATGTGTTTTGCGGATCCACGGATCGATGGATCGGATCCGCAAAACACATACGGACGTCTGAATTGAGTTTTACAGAGGGGTGATCAATGACAGGGGGGTGATCACCCCATATAGACTCCCTGATCACCCCCCTGTCATTGATCACCCCCCTGTAAGGCTCCATTCAGACGTCCGTATGTGTTTTGCGGATCCACGGATCCATGGATTGGATCCGCAAAACACATACGGACGTCTGAATGGAGCCTTACAAAGGGGTGATCATCCCATATAGACTCCCTTATCCACTCCCTGTCATTAATCACCCCCCTGTAAGGCTCTATTCAGAGGTCCGTATGTGTTTTGCGGATCCACGGATACATAGATCGGATCCGCAAAACACATACGGACGTCTGAATGGAGCATTACAGGGGGTGATCAATGACAGGGGGGTGATCAGGGAGTCTATATGGGGTGATCACCCCCCTGTCATTGATCACCCCCTGTAAGGCTCCATTCAGACGTCCGTATGTGTTTTGCGGATCCACGGATCCATGGATTGGATCCGCAAAACACATACGGACGTTTGAATGGAGCCTTACAAAGGGGTGATCATCCCATATAGACTCCCTTATCCACTCCCTGTCATTAATCACCCCCCTGTAAAGCTCTATTCAGAGGTCCGTATGTGTTTTGCGGATCCACGGATACATAGATCGGATCCGCAAAACACATACGGACGTCTGAATGGAGCATTACAGGGGGTGATCAATGACAGGGGGGTGATCAGGGAGTCTATATGGGGTGATCACCCCCCTGTCATTGATCACCCCCTGTAAGGCTCCATTCAGACGTCCGTATGTGTTTTGCGGATCCACGGATCCATGGATCGGATCCGCAAAACACATACGGACGTCTGAATGGAGCCTTACAGGGGGTGATCAATGACAGGGGGGTGATCAGGGAGTCTATATGGGGTGATCACCCCCCTGTCATTGATCACCCCTCTGTAAAACTCCATTCAGACATCCGTATGTGTTTTGCGGATCCGTGGATCCGCAAAACACGGACACCGCGGATCTGCAAAACACGGACACCGCGGATCCGCAAAACACGGACACTGCGGATCCGCAAAACAGGGACACCGGCAATGTGCTTTCCGCATTTTGCGGATCCGCACATTGCCAGAACTATATAGAAAATTGCTTTTCTTGTCCGCAATTGCGGACAAGAATAGGACATGTTCTATAGGCTCTACAAAAAACGCAGTGTTCGCCCGATTAGGCCTGATCTTGTGCGCACACTTGCGTTCAGTCCGCCCCACCGTAGTGACAGAAATATTTTTTTTTCTTATCACTGCAAAAACACTGTAAAATCGCTGCGGCGCTATAAAAAGATCACTTTTGAGGGGCATGGCGAGTTCATAGAAGCTTCTTTTTTTTTGGCACAAGTTAGCGGAAATCGTTTTTTTTTTTTTCTTACAAAGTCTCATTTTCCACTAACTTGTGACAAAAAAAAAAAATCTCACATGAACTGACCATACCCCTCACGGAATCTAAACGCGTAACATTTTTTAGACATTTATATTCCAGACTTCTTCTCACGCTTTAGGGCCCCTAAAATGCCAGGGCAGTATAAAAACCCTACATGTGACCCCATTTTGGAAAGAAGACACCCCAAGGTATTTGCTGAGGGGCATATTGAGTCCATAAAAGATTGAACTTTTTGTCCCAAGTTAGCGGAAAGGGAGACTTTGTGAGGAAAAAAAATAATTTTTTCGCTAACTTGTGCCAAAAAAAAAAAAATTCTAGGAACTCGCCATGCCCCTCACGGAATACCTTGGGGTGTCTTCTTTCCATAATGGGGTCACTTGTGGGGTATTTATACTGCCCTGGCATTTTAGGGGACCTAAAGCGTGAGAAGAAGTCTGGAATCCAAATGTCTAAAAATTCCCTCCTAAAAGGAATTTGGGCCCCTTTGCGCAACTAGGCTGCAAAAAAGTGTCACACATGTGGTATCGCCATACTGAGGAGAAGTTGGGAAATGTGTTTTGGGGTGTCTTTTTACATTTACCCATGCTGGGTGAGAGAAATATCTCTCTATAATGACAACTTTGTATAAAAAAAATGTGAAAAGTTGTCTTTTAGAGAGATATTTCTCTCACCCAGCATGGGTATATGTAAAAGGACACCCCAAAACACATTGCCCTACTTCTTCTGAGTATGGCGATACCACATGTGTGACACTTTTTTGCAGCCTAGGTGGGCAAAGGGGCCCAAATTCTGAAGAGCACCTTTAGGATTTCACAGGGCATTTTTAACACATTTGGATTTCAAACTACTTCTCACGCATTAGGGCCCCTAAAATGCCAGGGCAGTATAACTACCCCACAAGTGACCCCATTTTGGAAAGAAGACACCCC